>NC_087255.1:6984700-7284700 GCF_037042905.1 Lytechinus pictus | reverse complement strand
AATATTGGCACACGAAGAAAATTTGAATATAAAATGATTACTTTTTGCTCTTAAACAAGATTTCAGAGTACTAAATTGATATTGTCCTTAACCTAGTTTCAAGTCAAATGCTATGAAGCGTTACGAAGAAATGAATAATTTGTATTCAATGCAACAGATAAATTGTGATCTGTATACACGGGTCACTCACAATACTAGGAGCTTAATAGATCACATGCTCACAAATGCAGTTGAGAATATTAAATCTCATGGTGTAATCAGTCTCGGGTTAAGTGACCATGACTTGTGCTTTTTTATTTTGAACTTTAGTTTTTTTCATATTCCTAATACAATCAACTATAGAAATCTTAAGTACGTGAATCTAGAATCTTTTCATAGTCATTTGTCCAAACATTCTTGGAATGAAATAACTGCTTCTAGAACCATTGACGATGCTGTTAATTTATGGGAATTATTTTATGGATTCTATGAATGAGTTTGCCCCAATTAAAAAGAAACGCATTCGTCACCAATCCGCTCCTTGGCTAAATGCAGATATTAAGAAAACGATGACGAAACGGAATGAATTGAAAAAGAAAGCATCAAAGAACAGTGACGAAAGTGTTATGAATATGTATCGTAAAACAATAAATTTGGTTACCAAAATGTGTAGGAAAGCAAAAAGGGCTAATTTCTCAAAACAATTACAAAATATTTCCACTACTTCAAGCACGAATGTCTGGGCTGTACTCAAAACTTCATTGCCTTCTAAAAAATTATGTAAAAACGGCGCTACTGAAGATTATAATGATTATTTGTTTATAGCTACAAACTTCAACAATTTTTTTGCTTATGTTGGTTCTGAACTGGCTTCTGCCATTCCAACTGCAACGAATAATCGTGCAGATACTATCTATGTTAACAATAGCCCTCTACAATCGTGTTTTGAATTTAATCCAGTTACCGAGGATGATGTTCGGAAGATAATTTTGGGGTTAAATAATAACAAATCAACTGGTGTTGATGATATCTCTTTAATGATGTTAAAAATGGCGACGCCCACTATTATACCATCTCTTACACTCATTTTTAATAGATCATTATCTGAACACGTGTTTCCTACAAGATGGAAGAAATAAAATTGTACCAATTCATAAATCGGGTGACAAAAAGTCACCTAACAATTACAGGCCGATATCCATATTACCTTCTGTTTCCAAAATCCTCGAGAAACTCGTTCAGATACAATTAACAGAATATTTGAAATGTCACAATGTATTATCTAAAGCTCAGTCAGGATTCAGGAAAAATCACTCGACTATTACAACACTTGTCAAAGTTACCGATGATTGGTTAAATGCAATGGACCACGGTCTGTACACTGGTGCGGTCTTTATAGACTTACGCAAAGCGTTTGATACTGTGGATCCTGATATTCTTTTAAAGAAATCTAATATTGGTGTATCTTCTGTTTGCTTATCCTGGTTTTCAAGTTATCAGAAGGGTCGTCGTATATATACCCAATTTAACTCATCTACGTCCGCGGACTCCGATATAAACTACGGTGTCCCTCAAGGATCTATACTGGGTCCGCTTTTGTTTCTAATTTATATTGATGATATCGTAAAGCATATAAAAAATTGTTCTATTCACCTATATGCTGATGATACGGTAGTATATTTCTCCCATAAAAATGTAACAACTATTGAAACCCAATTGAATTCTGAGCTGAAAAGAATACAACTGGTTGTGTGATTCCAAACTAAGTCTTAACTGTGATAAAACAGTAAGTATGCTATTTGGCTCTGGAAAAATGATTGGTAAATGTAATAAGTTGAACTTGAATGTAAATGGAATACATATAAAACAAGTGGAATCAACCAAATATCTTGGCATGTTATTAGATCCAAGTTTAAAGTGGAATTTGCATCTCGAATATATATGTCTTATAATAAGCAAACTCATACGTTTATTAGCTCGACTGCGTCACTATATTGATCAGAAAAATTTGAAAATTGTGTACAATGCCATTATCCTCCCTATTTTTTACTATGTTGATATAGTATATGGTATAGCATGTGCAAAATACATCGATTCATTACAGAAACTTCAAAACAGAGCATGCAGAAGTATATTAGGAATAAGTCCATACAGTCGCGTGTCTATACGTGAGTTACATGTTCGTTTGGGTTGGAAAACCTTATCAACTAGACGATGTTGTCATCTAAATAAGGCTTTAAATGAACTTGCTCCTCAATATTCAAAAGTATTTTTCCAACATACCAGTAGCCAGTATAATTATTCTCTCATGTCCCATTGGACACTTAATATTGGCAAAACCTAAAACAAATTATTGTAAACGTTTATTCTCGTACAGAGGTGCTTCTCAATTTAATAATCTCCCTGCAAATCTAAAGGTCCCTTGTAGTCCCAAAGTCTTCTTACATAGGCTCAATGCCTTCCTTCCTGATCTATGAAGTATTTTGAATTTGATACTGGAATTCCCACCCCCCACATCCCCTTTTGTTCTAAGAGATTTTTGTAAAACTTTTCTTTATTACTTGTGTTTAAATCCTTGGACCCCGTGGAAGAACAGTACTGTCTATGGGCAGAGCTGAACTGGGTATCCTTCCGATTTTATTATTTTCATGTCTCTTATATATTGTTTCTTTGTATATTTCTGTTCTAACTTGTTATTTGATATATCTCGCTTTTATATGTTCATTTGTACACTTATGTTTTTATTGTGAATTTCGGAGAATAAATACAAAATACAAACCTTTGGATTATCTTTTTCTATTAAAATTTTGAATATAAAACGATTACTCTTTGCTCTTAAACAAGAGTTCAGAGTATTAGAGTGATATTGTCCCTTAACCCTTGGATTATCCTTTTTTATTTTAACGTTCAATCTATCACGACTCCATCATTAATAATGTATGTTAATTGGCAGGGGAGCCACTGCAGCTAGAGTTGTTGCGGTATCAGCATTTGTTACATTTTTATTTGCAACTGAAAGAAATGAAAAATAGAAATTGTTAAAATAATATTTTTCTAAGTATAAACAATTTTTGCGTGTTGGGCATGACATCGGCAGATGTCTTAAGTTCAATGTTATAAAATATTAAAACACGCTGGCTGACAAAACTTTTAGGTAAATAATCCTTGCGCTTATCAAAGGTAATATATTTTAAGTTCGAAACACAATCAATAATTTTTTTTTAATAAATCTCAGTAAACTTTGTTTCATTTTGTACAAAGTAAGCCAAGAAGCATAAAAGCTCACTACAAGCGTGATAAATACAATTCTATCATGTTAACGTACAAAGATTGATTAAAAATCTTGTCTTCAAAGTAAAGAAGATGCCTATAAACTTGTTTTTCTGTTAATGTTCATTTCAGAGCCGTTCATGTAAGAATAATTCTAGCAGTCATACATGCTACGACAGACTCCTCTAACCACTAATGTAATAATACCTAGAATGTGCTTGCCATTGGTTTCTATGAAAATTACGCTCTGCAGTCCGGGGCTTTCTTCTGAAATTTTGTACTTTGGAAATATTTTCCTACGAAAATTACTTTTGGACGAACTCTCCTCAGGGAGGCAATTTCTCTGGCATTTTTCAGGAGGTCCCCCCCCCCCCAAAAAAGAAGCATATATGATTAATAATCATTTTCAACACTGGGATTATTTTTTCATTATAATTTTCATTTCGAAGAAAAAAATACTAATAGTTTCATTAAGCACATCATGTACATGTTGAAGGTCAAACAATTATGGGTCACGACAATTTTTCGGGGTTTACCAACTAAGTTTATTTAGGATGGTGATACAAATGAGAATTAAAATCTATGAAAGAATAAATCAATTGAAAAATAATTACAGATGATTTGAAAATATTAGCAAAATATCAATTTAGTAATATCGCATTCTGGTATTAATTCAGTTCAATTCGATTCATTTATGTTCCTCATTTAATCTTTTCAAATATACAGTTTTACCATGTTTACAGTGACAGTTTTACCATGTTTTACCATGAAATTTTTACCATGTTTACAATGACAGTCCAATGTAACATTTAAGTATACTTGTACACTACAATATGCCGACTTGGCCACTGATTTACTTTTGTACATTTTGTATTATCAGTATTGTATTATGTACATAATTGATTCATTATCTACAGATTTGATTATCATGATTATGGTGATCTCGAGTTTACTTCGTGCATCATCGACGACCAATCACCTGACTAGGTATGAGGCGCCGATTGTGCCACTATTATATAAAACAATTATTTGTTATATAATCATTATTTATTAAATAATAACTATTATTTATATATAATTTACATTTCATTTGTAAATAACTACTATTATATAAAATAGCATTTCTAATTATTTATATATAATTCCAAGTAATACTTCATTATTTGTAAATAATAATAGTTCGACATTCCATTATTTATAAATAATGATTATTTGTTTTTCATTATTTATAAATAATGATTATTTGTTTTTCATTCTTTATAAATAATGATTATTTGTTTTTCATTATTTACAAATAATGATTACTTGTTTTTCATTATTTATAAATAATGATTATTTGTTTGTCATTATTTATAAATAATGATTATTTATTTTTCATTATTTGTAAATAATGATTATTTGTTTTTCATTATTTACAAATAATGATTATTTGTTTTTCATTATTTATAAATAATGATTATTTGTTTTTTATTATTTATAAATAATGATTTTCGTTTTTCATTATCCATAAATAATGACTTTACATACTTTATTATTTATAAATAATTGAAATTCGTTTTTCCATTATTTATAAATAAGTTTTCTATTATTTATAAATAATAATTATTTATTAACAATGCCAGTGCACATTTCTTTATTTATAAATAATTTGTTGAGTTTTCCATTATTTTTATATAATGATTATTTGTTAAATAATGAAAACGTCTACTTCATTATTTATAAATATTTTTTTCAAGTGCACCATTATTCTCATTATTTATAAATAATCATTATTTAATGTTCGAGTTTTCCATTATTTATAAATAAAGATTATTTGATAAATAATGAATTATCTACCTCATTATTTATAAATGATGAAAATTCATTGAGTTTCATTATTTATAAATAACAATTTTGTTTCAATATCCCATTATTTATAAATAATCATTATTTATAAACAATTTTTACAGTTTGCCATTATATACAAATAATCATTATACAGCAAATAGGATAGAGTGTACTAAAAAGTTGTGAGGGAGCGAAGCGAGCAAGCAAAAATTTCAACTTTTTAAATTGAAATATCAAATTTTATGTTAGATTTTGACATAATATTAAGAAAATAAATCATATTTCACTTTCTATCTTTCCTTTTATTTCCTTTCCACTTTTCTTCTTTTTTTATTGAAGGGGGGGGGGGGGAGCAACCCCGAGCCACTGCATGCCACTGTTCAAAGGCACCATTACCTTTGTAGCACACAATGAAATGATTTGAAAAAAAATACACGCTCTCCCATACTTCGGTTGAATTATTATTTTTTTTTTGCTTAAAGAAGAATATTCATATCTAAAAGAGAACGTATAAAAAAGTAACAGCAACAGAACAATTCAAGCAAATAAACAGATTTGAAAATGAATTTTGGCCGCATAATTAAAATATCATTGCAAAGATAATGAAAAGGTTAAGAGGAAGTCTGCTGATTAGCAAGAAGTCCAATCATCATATTTGTCATTTTATGCCATTTTGGCGCAAGCCTCCTTTTTAACCTCAGACAAAAACATTCCGTGTTCGCTCAAGCATGAACGAAGCTATTTTTTTTAATGGCATTTGAAAGATAAGACGTCAGAGCATCTATTGACACTAAAATATAGACATCATAATTTGATTTATTTTTTTTTTGACTTTTCAAATCTGTCCCGTTTTTTGATACGCACTGTTTATATATATATATACATATATATATATATATATATAAACAAAGGAAGAGGGCCCTTTGCACAACGTGTATTGCAGCGCGTCATGTTCTACGTATAGGCGTAAATAAATCAAGCATTAACGCTAGACGTAGCTTTACCTCATACCTGCACACCTAGTCGACACACTCTCCATGACACTGGAACTATAGTATTACCTACACAAGACTACTACTCCTCCAGATGAACAGAAACCAAAGTTAATTTCAATGCTGGCCTGATGAAGGCCCCACTGGCCGAAAGCTCGCAATAAAAGAGATACTTGGAAGCTACGTCTAGCGTTAATGCTTGATTTATTTACGCCTATATATATATATATATATATATATATGCGACATGCATTGTTCAATGGTATTGAAAAGTTTGATCAGTTGCCTGAAGATCGCACCTCACGTAGGTTGCGTGAAACTCAGAGTTGCAATTAAATTTGATGAACCTCCAGTCAACACGGGTCGTGTGGTCCAGTGGTTAGAGCATTGGACTCATAATCGCAAGGTTGTGAGTTCGAATCCCCACTCTGCCATTGTCTCCACTTTGATAAAAAAAGGCCCGAGAGTGATATCTGTCGTCTATAACGTCAGCCATTATGACTGATTAACCTAGACGTAAAATGTTTCATAGGTAATTGGTTATATACCAGCTTGGTGTTTACCAGCAAAATGCTGTCCTTCCGAGTTCCTACGGGAGTTACCACAAACAGAAACAGAAACAGAAACCTTGTGAACTTGTGTTTATTATAAATATATATATATATTTATATGTCTAGGCCTATCTATTTAAGAAATAGATGTAATAGATCCATGCAATGACCAACACAACTCCAGGGGAGCGTTTTATGAAAGGAATTTTCGGACAATTCCCACTTTAATAATAATAATTGTACATTTATATTGCAATATTTCTATATGTATATACTCAAGTGCGCATTACAATAATGTTATTAGGAATTTCTTCCCGGGTACACATTCACCTCACATGGGTTGAGCGCAGCACGATGTGGGTAAATTTCTTGTTGAAGGAAAATATACCATGGCTGGGAATCGAACCCACGTCCCTCAGATTGAAAGACGAGTCATGACCACTAGACCACGATGCCCCCAACTTTTTCAGACAGTTACCATAGTAATATTGCTTCCAGGCCAATCAAAATCAAGGAAAAATGTCAGATCTGACAAATTGTCGGACGATAAGGTTGATGACACGTTCTCCAATTTCCAGCTTATTGCAAATTATTAGAACACGACCATTTCGCTCACAGAAGGCACGTGATGTCATATGCTACAATTTTTGTGCAACTATTCTCACCCAAATCGAGTTCAATAGTTTGATCGTTTCCTATTCAAACATCATTATTGTGTGTGTTTGATTTGCTATCATGAGGGGCGAGGTTTTCTTCTTCTTACACATCCACACTTTTAAGAGAACTTCGATTGAATAACAATGTATTTTCGATCTTTATGACGATTTGATTGGTTCAGTTTAAACATGTATGTTTCTGCAAACCAGCGTGAAGTATTTTTTATGGATTTTTGTTTTCTATCATGTTGAATAAGCCAGTTCGTAGTTCCATTCTGCGCATGATCAGAAGATTCTGCGCATGATCAAAGAAAGGTCATTTGTACTTAAGTGGCATGGTGGTTTAAATTTAATAAGATAAGCACCAACTTTGGTGTCTTGATTATTCATATATTCTTTTCAATTGTGTTTTTCATTTGCATCCACAAAGAACAAAAATGCGTCCACGACTGGTATTTCACTGCAGTTTGCCAAGTACATTGTACAACATGCTAATATGCATTCAAAGTAGAAATGCAACAAACACCTTCATGGAGTCTTCAATGGTGTGCTATTCTAGTCACCTGGTATAATTCAATTTCTTCATCCTGTTATGTAAGGCATGCATATGTTATATCCTGCTTTGAAATCTGCCTATCATAATGAAATAAAAAGAAAGGTCATTTGACCAAAATTGTCCCTGATGTAACTACGAACTGGTCTATTTGCTCAGTTTTAACAAAAGGACGCCGTCTCCAATGAATTTTAACAAGCACTGGGATTCGTTTTATTCTGACTAATAACAAAATATATCAACATATTTCATTTGAATTGAATTCAATTTGATAATTCTCTTAAAATATATATTGGCGTTTATCAAAGAGTTTTAACTCTTTGTTAACACCCCCTATTTATTACACTTAAAAGTGTGATTCATGATTAGTGGTGACGCGCACATGAGCATGCGTCCTCTTAGCATCTTTTATTCTTCTTCATACATCTATTTAATAATTGTTACTGAATTAGCGTAACGTCTGTATATGAAACTGTAGATATTCAAATTATTGTTCTGATTGTAAATGTAAACTTATGGTTTTTCTCCAATACCTATTTCGGGTTACATGAAGAAATAAAACTCACTTTGTCATTGTCATTATCATTGTCAAATCACATTGTCAGCATGATCTGAAATTGTGACCAATGCGGTGATAGCTTTTATTTGGCACACAACTGGACATTTGCGACTCTAATACTTTGGTCACATTTGTTCTACGGCGGCCGTACGGCGAGTCGAAAACAGTCGTTTTATTCATTTTTATTCAAACCACCTATATGTAGCTGGTACAAAAAAATGTTAAAACGGCTGTTTTTGACTCGCTGTACGGCGCGCCGTAGAAGAAATATGACCAAGGTATTAGTCATAGTTAACTCTTGATGACCTCCACCCCCCTCCCCCCCCCCGAACACTGAAGAGATTTACCGTGCGCACAAGAAAATGCAGCTTCCCCGTGTGCATCGGTCTCACAGCTCCCATCATCAACCTCAAAGAGGCATGAAGCGATGCTCGTTTCGTTTCCTCTGCAACCAAGCGCTTTAAAGTGAACAGGTCTTCGTTCCAGTTCAGTTCCATTATCCGCGCCCAAAATGCTCTCATTTTGTGATGGGAGTGTGTAGATCTTTTCCGCGTGTGAAAATCCAAGAACCCGACAAATTGCGTTTGCGTTCGATTGATCCCACTCGTCATTGCCGCATACCGAACCCGTCTGGTTGTTATAGTAAATCCCAACACGGCCGACATATCCGCCCGATCCCTGGTCGAGCTCGACGTCGAATTCTTCAAAGACAGATCAAAACAGACATTTGATTAAATTTTGCTTGTGCTTCCAGCAACATTAACATTAAATTTCCAATATTCTTTAAAGCATCCAGGGGTTTTCTTTAATGACAGATTCTACAAAAAATAGATCTGCAAGTTATCTCTCTATGAACATATATCTGCATTACAGCACTTCTAAAAATAGAACAAAACAGATTGATGATGCTTTATGCAACTTAATTATACATATATTATGATTAACAAATTAAATATGTAAAGCTTAGATTATCTTCTTTCATTTAGTGTAACTCTCGCGATACACATTTCACACATGACTTGGTAAACAAAACATTGATGAAAGGATACCTGCAAATTCATTTTCATTTATTCATTAAAAAAAACAAAATCGCATGTCTCAAATATTCCATTTCTGCTCTTTAATGATGCCCTAATAAAGAAATGGCAAAGAAATTGCAAATTTACTTTCTCTAAAACAATGCTTGAAATCCCATAATTTATTCAAGAAATTTTATTGATTTCTCAGCCTAAGTGCCTGGCATTTCCAACGCTCCGTTTAAAAAAAAAATCAGTTATATTTTGTTAACCATCCCATTCATACTGACCGCAATCAATGAAAATGCATTTGTTTAATGAAATCATGGAATTACAAGCATTATGCCAAAGAAAAATTGTATACTAAGGGTGAATAATATTAAGAAATTACATAATTAAATAAGAGAACATGTCTAACTCTGATGTTTTCATAAAGCATTGATGATATATTTAAAAGAGAGTTACAGAGAGTTTGGAGGTTTCGCTGAGTTTCAGAAAACAGTTCGCATAAAAGAGGCGACACGCAAATTAGATGGTCAATGATATCACACAACAACTACTTTTTTGCATTAAATTACATAGAATATTTCTCATTTTATATATTCTAAGACAATCAGGGAATTATCTTAAATGATCACATCACGTACTAGTATTGCATGATATCATGGTTTGAAATCCTTGAAAAAAATTACCAGATTGTCAGTTTCCCTCACGGATGAGCAGTGAGAGAATTAGAATACAAAGCACATCCATGGTCTTCCAAAGTACTTGAAAAAGTATGTTCTTCTAAATCTGCACTCCACCTATCGAAGCTTCAATCCATCTCTCCGACAAACTCCGGTGTTAAAACCTAAGGAATACGATAACTTTTTCCATAAAGAATGCGTTTAATCGGATAGATTTACAGAAAGAATAAGGAATAAGTAAGGAAGCTGAAGACACGACAAGCGATCCGAGGGGGCACAAAATAGCGTCAACAAGATTCATAAGTTCATAGGAGGTATCTATTCTCCACTGAGATAAATAAAGGAATGGAAATGTACGATTTTGCGTAGTATTTTGAACATGCATAATGAAAAACAAACATATTGAAGTTGAACATGATTTTAAAAAGGCCAACTAAGCATTATGATTGAATAAACTCAATTGCCTCGCCCCTCAACGGATAAAAGTATAATCATTGGTTCGTTTCCAAACTGCACTCACTGAGTCTGGATACCAATACTGGATGCAAAGGAGATAAATACATCTGGGGCCCGTTGCAGAAAGAGTTGCAATTAATCGCAACTTTAAAAATCATGCGCAACTTGATTTCAACCAATCAACAGCGCGCATTTGAGACTTGCGATTGATTTTTTGACTTGCGTTTAAACGCAACTCTTTCTGCAACGGACCCCTGGAGTCCGTTGCAGAAAGAGTTGCGTTTAAACGCAAGTCCCAAATGCGCGCTGTTGATTGGTAGAAAATCAAGTTGCGCATGATTTTTAGAGTTGCGATTGATTGCAACTCTTTCTGCAACGGGCCCCAGAAATCTGTATGCGTAAGGCCCGCCTGATTACAGATTTTCTCAATAGCGAGGTGGCGGATTCTGAAACATAGACAATCTATTGAAAATACCTTCAAATACCAATGAACAGCTGAGAGGTCTTTGTCGAAAATTGGTGAACCGGGACAGCTGAGTGTCGTAAGATTCTGTACTGACGACAATTTGTAAGTATGTCTTTCGTCTAGAGTCCAGGGGGCCTTTTCATAAAGCTGTTCTAAAGTTAAGAACGACTTTAAGAACGACTGGTGAACCTTTCTTACCTGCTAATAATCACCAGTGAACATTTAATGGTGAATATCATTTATCAGAAGAAATGTTCACCAGTCGTTCTTGAAGTCGCTCTTAACGTACGAACAGCTTTATGAAACACCCACCTGGACGAAGCGGCTGTTTTGATACACCGATTTTCGACAAGTCTGCGTTGTCAAGAAGGGTTTTTGACTATAGATTGCCTATGTTGTAGAAAGGATCGCAAAATTACGATGTTGGAGAACGTTGTTGTATGTCCAAAAAAAGTTCAAGAAGCGAAATATCGACCAATTAAAATTGTTGCGCGAATTACTGTTGATCGTTGTTTGGGTGTTTGGAGGGGGGGTGGTGGTCTAACCGACATTTCAACAAATCGGATCAGATTACCTATCACCCATTCTGCAAAACAGACTTAAAGTACTTACTATCATAAGATCAACCATTTGTTTTTTTCAAATCACTGTTGAGGGTAACATCACCGTCTTCTGCGACGACCATTTTCTAACTCTTCTCTCTAGAATCTTTGAGCGTGTTTAATGAGTTTTTCCTAAGATAATGGACTTTTACTTCTGTTCCTTTCGAAAAGCGTGTAGAAAAGTCGCGGGATAACTGCGATTAAAAACGTGATAACATCAGGAAATCGAGTTTAATTAGGCTGAATCTTTTATGTGTACTCGGCAGCTTTATTAACAAAACGACAGGGTTTTAGAGTGTTTAGCATGAAAACTTAATACATTATGCGAAAATTAAGCCGAATTAAATGGCTTTAAGGGTAATGGCATGCATTTTCCTCCTCCAGTACACACGATACCGAAATTCTTTTTTTAAAGTCTTTTAGAACAGTAATCGAAAGATGGTATTTTTTGTGTTTATTCAGTAACACTCTTTACAGGTCTGTCATATCCACGAGTATAAACCTACTAATTATTTTTTTTCTGTAGAATAAAAATGCGTAAAATGTTCTAGGTAGGCCAGCCTCTTGTTCGAACAAGAAAACAAAACTAACGAACTTATAAGATGCCTTTTCTTTTCTTTTCTATTATATTATTTTTTATATTCTTATTTCGTCTGAAATTTGCAGGTTAATGTGTGTTACAAATATAATGGGAGAAGGGGCGAGTTAACCTTCCTTCAGATCCATACGGCCTTGGTAGGTCAGAGTAGGAAATTATCCATCCATTTATCGTCGCTATGTATTATTGTTTTTTTTAGTAAAAAGTGTCAAAAGAAAAAAAACTATTACGTTAACCATAAAAAAATCAAGAATACATTCTATTCACATTTTATTTTTTGCTACCTGGTCAAGGCAGGCCTATGTTATCATTATAATCTCAGCAAATATTTGTCTTCACTTCTTCTTGTATGCATAATTTATTATGCCTACCGTAACCATTAATAGGCCCCCAATGTAATTAATATTTTGACAATATCACAAGTACATGCGTCACACTGCAAGAACTCCGGTGTTGATTTAACATTAGCCCGGAATCTATATATGTCCACACCAGAGAAGTGTTGAAACAACACCAGTTTGGAATCAAACCGATGCTGTTTTTATTCTAATTGGCGTTGTATAAACACCTATCTGGTGTTAGACCAAAACGAAACTGGTGTTGTTTAACACTTCTCTGGTGTGGACATATATAGATTCCGGGCTGGTGTTAAATCAACAACGGAGTTTTTGCAGTGCATACAGTAACATCCCGTCACACTATCCATAAATACCTTCATAATTTTTTTTAGAAACAAACGTTTTCAAGATCAGTAGTGTTTCTGCAGCAGACGGGAAAGCAAGAGAATAACTTACTTGACTTTTGAGCTCTTATTAGTCCCCTACGAGCATTGGCGAGAGATTTTGGTCGATGTTGGTCCGTCATCGGCTTACATATTTCTGCATTATCCCATTCAGTTGGTGCCTCCATCTTTTACAGGGTGCCCAATGCCTGGTTACACTAAATACTTACTATAAAAGTAATTTTACTATAAAGGCAGTTCCCATTGAAACAGGGCGTTGATTTGGGCGTTGTGGCGTTCAGCTGTATTCCTGGGAATTTACAAATTGATGCGGAGGTTCGAGGTTCAAGCTTAGGTTACGTCTTTCGGACAGTGACGTTAAAACGTCGGCACCAGACGTTAGTAATCCTATCTGATTCATACACGTCTCTAAAGCACAATCATACACACAAACACACATACGCATACATAATAAATTTAGGATCTCTCGAAATGAATATAATTTTATTTAGAAAATAAATTATTCTAAACGAAAATAGAATCAATTCATGGGATAATATCAAAACAATTAATGGTATGTTAATGGGGGGGGGGGGGGGGCGGCAATGTCCCGAGGCTCTATAAGAAACGTGAAAATTTGAAAAAAAATGGAATGGAAAAGGGATGAAATATGAAAAACCATTGAAAACGGTTTTGTCCACCACCACTGGTGGATCCAGGGGGGGGGGGGAGAAAGCTGGCCCGCGACCATCTCATTGAGAGGCATAATTAACATTTTTAATGTAAAAATGCAATAAAAAAGAAATGTGCCCCCCCCCCCCTTTGAAAGTGAAGACCCTTTTTTTTGCTTGTCAAATTTCGGAAAATCCTGGATCCGCCCCTGGCCACCACAGCTTTCATGAAGTCAAAGAAGTCGGATTTATCTAAACGTGCATTATCCCTGTCCTCGAAGACAACATCCTGCTAAACATTCATGACACGTGACAAATTGGTACTGAGAGACTTAATTGTAAAGCAGACAAATGTCTTTATTAGCCATAAATAAAGTTACAAATTCAAAAAAAAAAGGATAATGTAGATAGTCACAATATCAATGAGACCCGTAACATGGACCTGTGAAAATAGCATAGTAAAACTTTCGAGTGCAATCATAGTAATTCTCTTTGAAACTGAAATGTAATTTATTTACATGTAGAGAGATTCAAAAATGTTAATGTTACTAATACATGTAAATATTGAGCAGGGTAGCAGCAATCATAATCTTAATCGTAGGTCAGTTTTCCACAGGTCCAAAACAAATTTCCCGAAACTGAATCTCAAATTTCCTGAAATTCATATACATTTCCTGGATTTTAAAATTGAATTTTGTAACCAAAATCGGACAATGACAAAGCGAGCCTTAACTTGGTCCGAGAGACCAAAATCAAGGAATTTAACTTTTTTTGTTGAAATCACTTTTTAAAAATAGATACAAATATAAATACAACAAATTTTAATATAACATGAATATTGAAGTTCTTACGTTAAATTGTAGTTGTAATTTTCTGATATCCTGGAATTTCATGGCATTTTTTCATTTCTCGAAAATTACCTGAAAATGATCCGGATATTCCGGAATTCGGGAAATTTCTTCAGCGTGAAAACACTGTCGTACGTAACTGCCTCGCCGATTCGACTTGTATCGTTCAGCACTGATGTGATAACTTTATTTACGTACTTACATTTACATTTTTGTTTGTTTTAAGATTTCAATTTTTATACCTGACATTGAACAGAAAACATATTTCATGCTTGAGTGAGCCTCAAACTTTGAACCCTTTTTCTCCGTTCTCTTTGAAACTCTTACTAATCTCTTTTACATTCAATCAAGTAATTGAGTGGATTATCGTTTGTCAATTTTGATTAATTACGTATCATATAACATCTACTCTTAAAAAATTGCACTGGCTCCCCATTAAATTTCGAACACAATTCAAAATTCTTCTCCTAACATTCAAATCTCTTCATGGACAAGTTACAAAATTTCTCTCTGAATTAATCCAGGAATACACTTCCAGCAGGTCCCTTTGTTTAGCAAATCAAATTTCTTAATGGTAAGAAAAAGCTAAATCTAAACATTTTGGTGATAGGTCCTTTTCAAGCTCTGCCCCACGTCTTTGGAATACTCTTCCACCTTCCTTTCATTGTATCCCAAATATCACATCGTTTAGATATCAAACTTAAAGACGTATCTCATGAAAAAAAGCATATTCAACATTTACCCATTTACAGTGTCTTTGATATTTTGAGGGGTTTTTTGGCTATATGATTTCTAATTCACTTTTGTTTGTATATTTTCCTATGCTTTACATTGTAAAGCGTTTTGATATGGATTTAATGAAGAGCGCTATATAAGACTAAGTTATTATTATTATCATCATCATCATTTTAAATCTCAGGATGATTTTTTTTACTCACGAAAACGCTCAAAAATTATTGTGGGTGATTTATTGTTGGTTTGATATGGTAGGTCACATCATGATGGTAGCTACGCACAATATAGGAATAGATTCATGAAAAATTAAACATAATCTTTATGTATTTAATCACATATTAAAAGTGCAAAGGTGATATCCTTCTTCTCTGTCTTATCTTTCGGCGCAACCAGGTACTGTCTAAGGGTCCTTGTTGGTTTGTAGCACACCCTAATGCCAAATTGACTGAAATTCATACGAAGGGCTTCCGATAATATCCTTTAACGTACGGAAGTACAATCTGTCCTTTGGGTGGCTTGGGGTTATCCTTTTTAGGCGGAGACTTTCCTTTAGCTGAGTTATCGTTCTTGTTGAAGACCCAACTAGGTCTTGACATCAATGTCACGTTGAAAATGCAATATCTTTGATTTAAATGACTAAAATCTATTAATTACTTTTACAAAAAGGTGTAAGTTGAATCAAAGTGAGCGAGAGAGAGAGAGAGAGAGAGAGAGAGAGAGAAAGTTTTCTATTGAGTGTGCCATTGATGGTGAGGAGTTATTCAGCTGTGCAAGACATAAATGTCTTGGCCTAGCATTGTGTCTTTTGAATAGGAGGCATAGCAATACACCTAATTGGGTGTTATACATTGTATGTGGATTGCTAGTGTACAGAGAGTGGACACACCTCAACTTGAACGCCGTGAGGAAAGGAGAGTTGGTTCTGGCTGCTCTGAAAACGCAGTTGAAGATAATTTGTCTTTTTTGAACTTGCTAATATTATGCAAGAACTACTAATTTTTCTAAACCAAAGGCAGAAGAGTTAGCCTGTTACATCAGTGTAAACTTAACAATTTTTCAAGCCTGTGAAACTCAAGCCATCGATGGCACGTGATGTTGGGACTTAGGACGAAATACATAATCTGGATAACTGAGTTGGCGGTTTGAACTACATCGAAGTCAAGTCATCCGCACGGCAGTTCCAAACCTTCGATTTAAAGGCAGACTGTCATCAATCGTTGAACCGGTGAGCTGTATAAAAGCCAGATAATGCTTGAAATGAAACTGTTATACAGAGAAAAGATGTCAGTTGAAGAAAACCTGAACTGAGACGTTATAACTCTTTGATTGTCAGTTAAGACAATGTTTTTATTTTTATTTTTTCGTCGATGCTTTCATTGTTGAAGGACGAGTGGCCCAGGCCAGAAGGCCTATATATTCGAGTTCGTGCACTGAACAAATTGTAGAAGTTGATTGTAGAAGTTGATTGTAGAAGTTGATTGTAGAAGGTGATTGTAGAAGTTGATTGTAGAAGTTGATTGTATGAGTTAAAACTCGACACAGTTCTGGTGTCCGTTTCAACTCGTTTATTGACCGGTATAGAGAACTTATGATATTCGAATTGAGAGTTGACTAACAGTATAGGATGGTATGAGAAATATTACATACTAAAGTGATATCTAAACATACAAAAATTATATGCCAAGTGGTGAAGGATAGATAGGCTAATTCAGGGCCTAATCCCATCATTGTTGGAGTGAGGTATATGTATGGATAGTGAGACATTATATTCACTTAATGCTAATTGTGCTAAATAAACGCTGATGATTGTTCTTTATGCTAAATGGCATGTGTTAAATCTCTATCATTTAAGTCTCCATGTGACATTTCTGGGGGCTTGTCCGGGAGACATAAATGCCATTTATAGTCACATGGTTTTAGATTCTTACAATGTTTTCAAATAGATGTAGGGACCTCTCGCAAATTTTCATTTTGATAACTTTAACCTATGTAAAGTCAGAGAGCGTATATAATAGGTGTAACATGGATTTGAGTAAGTTGATTGAAGTAGGGGAAAAGTTTGGATTAGGTGGAAACGAATTAAAGTCATTTGTGACGGCGGAACAGAAAAGAGCAAGAGATGAGAGAGCAGAGCAGCTCGAATTGAAAAGGAGAGAAAAGGAAGTGGCAGAGATACAGCTAGAGATTGAACGCGAAAAGCGCAATGCCCGCGAAAGTAATGGTTCTGAAATGAACCTTTCACAGGTTGTAGCTAACAAAGCGAAAGCGCCGAAACTGCCTACTTTCTATGAAGAGAGAGATGACATTGATTCTTACCTCCAAAGGTTTGAAAGATATGCCAAAAGTCAAAATTGGCCTGAAACTGACTGGGCCATAAATCTGAGTACTTTGCTTACAGGTAGTGCGTTAGAGGTATTTACTCAGTTGTCGTGTGATGATGGAAATAACTTCAAAATATTGAAGAATGCCCTTTTGAAAAGATTTCACTTAACTGAAGATGGATTTAGATCAAAATTTGCTACAGGAAAACCGCACACAGGAGAGACGGGACATCAATATGCTACCCGAATGGAAAACTACCTTGATAGGTGGATCGAACTTGCAGGTATCAAATTGACATTTCAGGATCTCAAGGACCTAATTCTTAGAGGTCAATACATCGAAGGCTGTCATCGAGATCTTGTAATTTTCCTGAAGGAACGCCAACCAACAACCATGCAACAGACGGTAACCCTGGTAGATCACTACCTTGATGCAAGGGGTGGGTATTTTAAAACACAGGTTCCTCCTAGACAGCCAATGCAGCCTGGTACGTCAAAGAGAAACGAAGGTAAGCCTCTTTCATCCCAAGCTAAATCTTTCCAAGAAAATAACAAACAAAAAACTTGCTTTAATTGTCGCCAAATAGGTCATCTTGCAAGGAATTGTCCAGCTAGTGCCCCCAAGCAGCCCCTTTGTTACCTTTGTCGTAAAACAGGCCACTACGCTAAGGACTGCCGTTTTACTTCTACAAAAGCAGCAGGGCTGATGACAGCAGAAGAGACAACCATACCAGGGGCTAATCACCAAGAATGGACACCTCATGACTCAGAAGTAAGTACTCAAGGATCGTATACTTGCAAATGTATTGATGGCATGATGATTCAAATGCCCAACTCTGAAACCAGTGAGGAAATACGTACAGATCACGTGAAACTCGATTGCGGTCACACATTTCCTATACTTAGTGCAGCTTGTACTAGCAAGAGTTTTATCATGAGTAAAATGCCAGTTTCACAGGGCTTTGTTGGGACTAATAAGGCATCGGTCCTTAGGGATAGCGGGTGTAGTGGTGTTGTGGTAAAACAAAATCTCGTAAAGCCAAGTGAAATGACAGGGAGATTAATAACATGCATACTCATTGATCGTACCGTTAAGAGGTTCCCCCTTGCAATTGTTGACGTTGATACCCCTTACTTCACAGGCAGAGTTGAGGCGGTTTGCATGCAAAATCCTTTATATGATCTCATTTTGGGAAATATTACAGGTGTTCGAGCCGCAGATGACCCAGACCTATCCTGGTCGCCTAAATTCCATGGAATATGTGCCGTGGAGACAAGAGCTCAACGAAGGGACCGAGAGAAGCCATACCGGGCATTAAAGACTCCCAAGCCATTTGAGAATATTGTCACCCCACAGATGCTGAAAACCGCCCAGCAAGAGGATCCCACACTGAACCGTGCTAGAGAATTGGCAAACAGTCAAGATGAAAAGGTAACTCGCTATAATGGCACTTCATCTTTCTATTTCCACAATGACATACTGCATCGTAAATTTCATTCACCCAAAGTAGAAGAAGGTCACATTTTCACTCAAATTGTCGTCCCTAAACCATATCGTCGACAGGTCATGCAAATCGCCCACGAGGCTCTGCTTGGAGGACATCAAGGTGCAAAGAAAACACTTCAAAAGGTACTTACCAATTTTTTCTGGCCTGGTATTACAACGGACATAACACGATTTTGCAGGTCATGCGATGTATGTCAAAGAACCATTTCTAAAGGTAGAGTTCCGAAAGTACCCCTTGGTAAGATGCCTCTTATTGAGGTACCATTCGAGAGGATTGCCGTAGACATCGTGGGCCCAATTCACCCGGTAACTGAACAAAAGAATAGATACATACTTACCGTCATTGATTATGCCACCAGGTACCCAGAGGCCATCCCATTGCAAAATATTGAAGCAGAACGAGTAGCAGAGGCATTAGTGAGTATCTTTACTCGTGTAGGAATCCCGAAAGAAATGCTAACAGACCAGGGATCTCAGTTTACCTCCGAAGTCATGAAGCAAGTAAGTAAATTGTTATCGGTCAAACAATTCACAACTTCCCCGTATCACCCTGCAGCGAACGGTCTCGTTGAAAGGTTCAACGGCACACTTAAACAAATGCTTAAAAGAATGTGTGCTGAAAACCCTAATAACTGGGACCGTTATATTGAACCCCTTCTCTTTGCAGTTCGAGAAGCCCCTCAAGAGAGCATGGGATATTCCCCCTTCGAGCTCCTATATGGGAGAAAGGTCAGAGGCCCCATAGCAATACTTCGTGAATTGTGGACAGGGGAAGCTGATACAGCAGAAACAAAAACAACTTACCAATATGTTCTTGATCTAAAAAATAGATTAGATGAAACATGTCGCAATGCCCACGAAGAACTACAGAAGTCGTCAACTAGATATGAAAGGTACTACAACCGAAACGCCAAGCATCGAGAGTTTCAGGTAGGTGACCAAGTCCTTCTCTTACTCCCTACCGACAGAAATAAACTTCTATTACAATGGAAGGGCCCGTTTCTTGTAGTTGATAAAATAAGTGACACAGATTATCGCATTGATCTCAGCGGGAAATCAAAGATTTTTCACATCAACCTCTTAAAGAAATACTATCCCCGAGAAGAGGTAAGTGCCCTCAGTAACGAAGACACAGTCAATACCTGTGCTGCTGTGATTGAGGATGAAAACCTATCTTCTGATACCACCTCAGAAAATCAGGAATACATGTCTAACACTTCTCTCCTTCAACCTTATCCTATAGGAGCTACAGAATCTGCAGAAGATGTTAAGATTAACGAAAATCTCCTTCCTTCTCAAACTAATCAAGTGAAAGCTCTTTTGACAGAATTCCAAGACATACTCACTGATATCCCTGGTTGCACTTCACTTGGCCAACACACCATTGAGTTAAAGCAACGAGAGTTGCCGAAAGGTAAACCGTACCCAATCCCACACGCCCTCAGAGACACAGTAAAGAAGGAGGTCAAAACAATGTTGTCACTCAATGTCATTGAACCCTCAAACAGTCCATATGCATCACCCATTGTGATCGTTAAAAAGCCGGATGGTACAAATAGGTTTTGTGTTGACTTTCGTAAACTGAATAAAGTAACAAAGTTTGATGCGGAACCAGTTCCTGACCAGGAAGAGCTCTTTACAAGAATCGCAAAAGGCAAGTACTTTACCAAAGTTGATCTAAGTAAAGGGTATTGGCAAATTCCTATGGAATCAGAGTCTAAATCCCTTACTGCTTTCATAACACCAGACGGTCTCTTCCAGTTCAGGGTAATGCCCTTTGGATTGGTTAATGCCCCTGCCTCATTTAGTCGCATCATGAGAAAACTCCTTGATGGTTTAGAAGGTGCGCTAAACTATATAGATGACATCCTCGTCTATTCAACGTCTTGGCAACAACATCTGGAAACTCTCACTGAGTTGTTGACGAGGATTAGAGCCGCCAAGTTGACTGCCAGGCCAAGTAAGTGTTATTTTGGTCATGAAAGTGTGGAGTTTCTTGGACATGTGATTGGACATGGACAAGTTGCACCCCGACCTGAGAAAGTAACGGCCATACAAGAGGTGAAACAGCCAAAGACTAAGAAACAACTTAGATCCTTTCTTGGTATGATGAATTACTATCGGAAATTCATTCCTAATTATGCTGCTATTGCTGTTCCCCTTACAGATAAGACCAAGAAGCTGGAACCAAATATCATCAATTGGGAGACAAGTCAAGAGAATGCCTTCCACGCACTGAAGTCCAAATTGGCCAACCCGCCCATATTACATCTTCCAGATTTGAGTAAGAATTTTATTCTCAGAACAGATGCCTCAGATTCTGGATTGGGTGCAGTTCTTCTACAGACAGAGGGAAATGAGAAGTTCCCAGTAGCTTATGCAAGTCGTAAGTTGCTCCCAAGAGAGAGAGCATATTCTGTTATAGAACGGGAATGTTTAGGAATCGTATGGGCCATTAAAAAATTTGAAACCTACCTGTATGGCAAAGAATTCGTACTCGAAACAGATCACCACCCTCTAGCTTATATGCAAAGCGCAAAAGTGGCGAATGGCAGAATCATGCGCTGGGCACTTGCGCTACAACCATACCGTTTTCGCATTGAAGCAATCAAAGGCGTCGAAAACGTTGGAGCTGATTTTTTGAGCCGCGCAGAGTAAAAGAAAAGAAAAGTGAAAAAGTGAGAAAAATTAGCAAATAAAATTAATTGCTGTGAACGAGGTTAATATATATATATATTTATTTATATTTTTTTTTTACAACCAGAAAACAAATTGAGTCAGAAATTTACTTTCAAGAGATATGCATTTTCTTGGAAGGGGAGTGAAATGTCACGTTGAAAATGCAATATCTTTGATTTAAATGACTAAAATCTATTAATTACTTTTACAAAAAGGTGTAAGTTGAATCAAAGTGAGCGAGAGAGAGAGAGAGAGAGAGAGAGAGAGAGAGAGAGAAAGTTTTCTATTGAGTGTACCATTGATGGTGAGGAGTTATTCAGCTGTGCAAGACATAAATGTCTTGGCCTAGCATTGTGTCTTTTGAATAGGAGGCATAGCAATACACCTAATTGGGTGTTATACATTGTATGTGGATTGCTAGTGTACAGAGAGTGGACACACCTCAACTTGAACGCCGTGAGGAAAGGAGAGTTGGTTCTGGCTGCTCTGAAAACGCAGTTGAAGATAATTTGTCTTTTTTGAACTTGCTAATATTATGCAAGAACTACTAATTTTTCTAAACCAAAGGCAGAAGAGTTAGCCTGTTACATCAGTGTAAACTTAACAATTTTTCAAGCCTGTGAAACTCAAGCCATCGATGGCACGTGATGTTGGGACTTAGGACGAAATACATAATCTGGATAACTGAGTTGGCGGTTTGAACTACATCGAAGTCAAGTCATCCGCACGGCAGTTCCAAACCTTCGATTTAAAGGCAGACTGTCATCAATCGTTGAACCGGTGAGCTGTATAAAAGCCAGATAATGCTTGAAATGAAACTGTTATACAGAGAAAAGATGTCAGTTGAAGAAAACTTGAACTGAGACGTTATAACTCTTTGATTGTCAGTTAAGACAATGTTTTTATTTTTATTTTTTCGTCGATGCTTTCATTGTTGAAGGACGAGTGGCCCAGGCCAGAAGGCCTATATATTCGAGTTCGTGCACTGAACAAATTGTAGAAGTTGATTGTAGAAGTTGATTGTAGAAGTTGATTGTAGAAGGTGATTGTAGAAGTTGATTGTATGAGTTAAAACTCGACACAGTTCTGGTGTCCGTTTCAACTCGTTTATTGACCGGTATAGAGAACTTATGATATTCGAATTGAGAGTTGACTAACAGTATAGGATGGTATGAGAAATATTACATACTAAAGTGATATCTAAACATACAAAAATTATATGCCAAGTGGTGAAGGATAGATAGGCTAATTCAGGGCCTAATCCCATCATTGTTGGAGTGAGGTATATGTATGGATAGTGAGACATTATATTCACTTAATGCTAATTGTGCTAAATAAACGCTGATGATTGTTCTTTATGCTAAATGGCATGTGTTAAATCTCTATCATTTAAGTCTCCATGTGACAATCAACAAGGTACAAGTGCTGGACAGGGAGCTGCGGTACTTCGAGAGAGATGTGAAAGAGGCCATCTACATCCGGGCGTTCAGGCCTTCTCTCAACAGAGACGGGGGGCAATACAAGCTTCCGAATGTCTACAACCCAATCATCGACCATTACGTCACTAAGGTCAAATCGGGTCACATCGCTGACGAAGGTTGCAGTTAGCAGCCGAAAATTTCGAGGTAACTCTTCGTTATTTTCTGTTTTTTGTGTTGTGAACCAAAGTTCAACAGAATCGTTATGGTGATGTCTTATTGAGCGCACATATCGTCAGAAGACGCTCATGTCGCTGGCCCAGTAACATTTCCTTTGGATATATATACAAAAAGCTACAAATATACATGTAGACTAAGTCAACAAAGAGATCTAAAGTTACTACAAATTACTACATTATAGATAATTATAGTTCAGTTTTGAAAACGTGACTCTGCTTGGTATGGGAATCGTTTGGTATTCATTGGACGATGCTCATTAATCATGATGCTTCATAATGCTTTAATTGCATGTTTTCGGATTTTTTTGTTAAGAAATTTCCCGCGCGTTTAAAAGTATTTTAAGCGCTGTCGCCAAACTATACATAAGAATTATCTATTTGAAAGACTTTACAATGTCTTTTATTCAAAATGACAATTACCGCTTCTTCTAAACATGTTTTGAAGGAAGTTAAAATGTGAACACCTGATCTTGACTGGTATGGTCATTTCTCAGTTTTGGTTGAGCGACAATATGTTTTAATTGCATGCTTTTGGTTGGCAAGGGCATTGCTCGGCTTTGGTCCGACAATACTCCTATTATCAAAATGATACTTAGGCTTTGATGTCCGTTTCAAACTGTTTGAATATATGTTATCTTGTTTGAATGCCATTCACCCCGTTCATAATCAAAATAACAATACTGAAGTATTGAGGAGATTTGTAATGTGAACACCTTACTCTGGTTGGTAATGTGATCGTTCTGTGGCTTAGTGCTCGTACAGTAATTACCCATGAATAGGCTTTTCTTCGGAAATACTATTTAATGCATATTTCCCACGTGCTTTAAAGAATTTCAATTCTGTAGTCTCATTGTCAATCACCAAACTATATTGTCTTGTCTCCATGACTTTACCTTGTTGATGTTTTAAATAACAACACTGACTGTTTCTTCTAAGCATATTGTGGGAATCTGTATTATTCGTAAACGCCTGACCCTGGATGGTATGGTCATCGTTTGGTTTTGGATGGTAATATAATACAAGTATTTTATAATGCGTTAATGCAGGTTTTCGGAAATGTTATTTCACCATTGAATGAACCATCACCAAACTAAACGAATATGTCTTTTTTACATTACTTTACTCGCCGTTCATATTCATAATGACATCATTATTGCTTTTACTAAGCATGAATAGATGTAATCTGTTTACACGTACATGATACTTTACTCGCTGTTCATATTCATAATAACATCATTATTGCTTTTACTAAGCATGAATAGATATAATCTGTTTACACGTACATGACCCTGGTTGGTATAATTTTGGGCATTGCCTCGATTGGGTGATGCTCCTGAATGAGTGCATGATACTTTGATATATGTTTTCACTTATGTGAATTTATTGTTTGCATGCCTTTACCCTGTCCATATCTATAGCAAATTGCGCCTTTTATATATCAACATGCATGGATGTTTAATATTAATTGTGAAAAGCAGACCCTATAGTTATGCTCCTGTGATTCACAATATCCCGCATGTTTCCATGTATTCTCCCTTGACCCTTGGGATAAAATTGCAACTTACGAATTGTTTCGCTTGCATGCATTTACACTGTTCGCAACAACCACATTCTTAAGGAGTGCATTAATTGGGGTAATTAAAGTTTGAATGTATAGACAGTATCGTTGGTTTTGGGCGGCGCTCGGTTTTGGATGAGCGCCGCTTATGTTATCCAGTGCTTACTGTTTAAGTATTTTCTTTTCTGTAATGACTATTCAACAATTTCCCGCGTGTTATCAAGAATGTCATCATTGACTTATTTATCGATATATTGCCTTGTTTGCATGCCTTTGTTGTTCATACTTAAAATGGCAACAATGACCACTTTCTCTATAAGCATGCATGCATTTGGGCACTTTTTTATAAGAGAACTCCACACCCAAATTGGTATGGGTAATGAAAATTGCATGCTTGGTTCTGGTCGAGCGATCATTGCATAATTATGCTTATTTGTACGCTTATACCTCATTCATATTAAATAAGCAACAATAATGCCCTTTTTAATAAGCATTAACGTACCTTGTTCAAATGTGAATACCAGACCCTGGTTAGTATGGACATTGCTCGACTTTTTATCTCCAGGTTTTTGTTTCATTATTATTCAATGTTCAATGCTTTGATGCATGTTTCTAACCGTATTTTGTTGCATGCCTTTACCCGGTTTTGCCATATAATGCATTCTCTAAACATACTCTGACTCCATTGAGTTTGCTTTATTTAAATGTGAATGTCCGACCCTGGCTGGTTTAAGTATAGCTTGACTTTGGCTGAGCGACACTCTTGTATTTTCACTGCTTTCATGCAAGCTTTTAAAATGCTCATTGACAATTTTATCTTGTGTTTTCAAGAATTTTATTTAAACTGGCTGATTGGTATTGGTCGGCCTGGTCTAGCGATTCTCCTTTGTTATGTATTTTTTGCTCTGATGTATATTTTTTCAGAGGAAATGGCCTGTTTGCATGTCCAAAATTAGCAACAGCGATAATTTTATCTATTTTCAATTGTACTGGCAAAAAAAATTATTGCCGCCTCTTTTTTTTTGTTTTCATGTCCACAATATGGATTTTGCTTTTATCGATATGCTTAATCTTCTTATTTGCCCACCTTTATGGAGTATCGTTATTTTTCATCATTTGCATTTTTTATTATATCGATTTTTCTTTGGGCATCTCTCTCTCCAGTAATTTATATCTTTGATGTATTTTTACTGTCTTTGCTCTCTGACGCGTTCGTCCGCTCTGCCTACGAAGATTTCTGCTAAATGCTGCCCTCTCTCGAACCTTTATGAATTCGTTATTTGTTTTTATGTGTTTTTGTTTCTCTGTATCACTGTTACTTATTTGTTCCCACACAGGACCTTTTATTTTGATTACTCTTCTGTTACTAACTCAATACCGAAAGTAGTAGTGAATGTTGAGACGCTAACCGTACTTCCGTGAATACTTTAACTGATCTGCCGTTTTATTCTTTGAGTAATGATGACCTCTCCATTAATTTAAATACACATAATTCAAATGGCAACCCTCAGGTTAATTTGGCGTACAACCACTTTGTAGCCAACAACATTAACGCATCATCAGAACTTCTTGATTTTCACTCTGATCATGACTTCATTCGCAATCCATCATCAGAATACATCACTGAACTTCAATTCAAAAACACTAGTAAACAATTCTCCAAAGATATTTTTTCTTTATTACATTTAAACATAAGAAGCATAAATAAACATTTCGATGAGTTCCAACTGCTATTGGACAATAATTCATCTAGACATTCGTTTTCCATTATTGGACTTACAGAAACTTGGTTAACTGATGAATCCAATATTCCATTTGCATTAGATCAATATGATTTCGTTTTCAATAATAGGAAAGATAGGCATGGCGGTGGTGTTGCGTTATATGTTTCCCACAATTACGAATACAAAATTCATGACGAAATCACTAATATGAATGAATATATAGAGTCACTTTTTATCGAAATCAATGTCCCAAATTCCAAAAATATAATTGTAGGTGTTATATATAGACCACCAAATTCTAACCATAATGATTTTTTACTTCACCTTTCTGACTTAGTTAGAAATCCATTGTTGGTGAACAAAGCTGTTTTTATATTAGGAGATTTTAATATCGATATATTGAAGCATGACAGCAACAATACTGCCCATGAATTTCTTGAAACATTTTTGACTTCTTCATATTTGCCATTAATATCTAAACCCACTCGCATTGCAGATCGCTCTGCAACCCTTATTGATAACATATTTTGTAACATCATGCCGTCTCCTGATTCTGAAATAATATTATCCGATCTGACAGATCATTTTCCAATTATGTCACATTTTCCCCTCAAACACTCGTGTATTAATCCTTCCAAGCCATCAAGGCGAAGACCTACTCCCGAGAATCTTGCAAGACTGGGTGTTTCATTAGAGTCTGTTGACTGGTCGCCTATTTATAACAATAATGATGCAAACATATGCTTCAATAACTTTCTGAATATTTTTAACAGTGAATTAGATAAGCATATTCCAAAAGTAAAAGATAGACAAACTAACTACAAAAAATCACCAAGACTACCTTGGGTATCTAAAGCACTTTTGCGTTCAATCAACAGAAAAAATAATTTATATTATAATTCAAAACTTAAAGGTACTCTTCAGGCAAAAACTAAATACACCACATATAAGAATACTCTAACTACGACAATACGTTTGGCAAAGAAAAGATATTTCACTGATCAAATAATTCTGTATAAGCACGACATTCAAAATACATGGAAAGTTCTTAAACAAGCAATGAATTTATCCAATAATAAGTCCGATATAACTGAAATTAGGTCTAACGGTGATATCATTGGAGATCCTGAAAATATAGCTACTGTTTTTAATGATTATTTTTCATCTATAGGAATTAACCTAGCTAGAGACATCCCCCCTTCAACAAAACATTTTTATGATTATCTAGGTACACCTAATTCTAGTTCAATATTTTTCACTCCCGTAGTCAAAAAAGATATTACTGATATTGTATCTAATTTGAATAATAAAAAAAGTCCTGGTTATGATGATGTCAATAACTTCATTTTAAAAGGTATAATATCTGAAATTGTTGATCCTTTGACATATATTTTTAACCTTTCTTTAACCTCTGGTCAAGTCCCTGATCACATGAAAATTGCCAAGGTCATTCCATTGTACAAAAAGGGTGACAAGTTAAGTATCAGTAACTATCGCCCAATTTCTTTATTATCGTCCTTGTCCAAAATTTTAGAAAAAGTGGTTTATAGCAAAACAATTGATTTTTTAAAATCTCACAATATTTTTTCTAACTTTCAGTTTGGATTTAGAGAAAAACATAACACAGAACATGCATTATTGAATTTCGTTGATAAAGTGGCCCACGCTTTTGATAATTGCTCACATCTAGTCGGCATTTTTCTGGACTTCTCCAAGGCCTTCGACACCATTAACCATGATATTTTATTACATAAACTTTCTCATTATGGGGTGCGCGGGAAGGCCATGGAGTGGTTCAGAAGCTACTTGTCTGATAGACGTCAATTTGTATCTTTGAATGGTCATGCATCCAACATGCAATCTATTAATTGTGGAGTCCCGCAAGGCAGTTTGTTAGGCCCGTTATTATTTATCATCTATATTAATGACTTTTGTAAATCATCTGATGTCCTTTCGTTTATACTCTTTGCAGACGATTCCAATATATTTTATTCCCATAAAAATCCATATACCTTAGTAAATACTATTAATAATGAACTTTTAAAAGTCACAGAATGGATAAGATCCAACAAATTGTCTCTTAATTTACTTAAAACTAAATATATGCTATTTAGCAATTCCATTGATACACTTCCGATGGACATTGTTTTAGATGACACTAATTTAGAAAGTGTCACATTCATAAAATTTCTCGGTGTTACCGTTGATAATAAGCTTTCCTGGAAATACCACATAGATTGTACTTGTAAGATTATTTCGCGAAATATTGGCGTTATCAATAAATTGAAATATCATTTTTCGTCGTCATCACTTTTAATGCTATATTCTTCTTTGATCCTACCTTACTTGAATTATGGGATACTTGCCTGGGGCAGCACACACCAAACCTTTTTAGATAGACTGTTATTACTGCAAAAGAAATCCCTTCGTATTATTCATAATTCAGCTTTTCGTTCACACACTGACCCACTATTTTTTGACAGCAAATTGCTGAAGATAAGCGACCTATACTTATTTCATTTAGGGCAGTTTATGTTTAAATTTAACAAAAATATCCTCCCACGTGTATTTGATTCTATGTTTCCTCTTAATCGGTCTTTTCATAATTACCCTACGAGGCAATCTAACGAATTTCATTTACCCCGTTTTAGAACTTTATTGGCAAAGAGTACATTTATGTTCGATGGCCCTAGTTTTTGGAACTCCCTCGACAATAACATTAAAAACAGCCCTTCCATACATTCTTTTAAAAGAAAACTGAAAAACTTCTTACTTAAATCCTACCGAGGTCTTCATTACTAATTCCCGCTCGTTACCACCTCCTCTCAGACATCTAGTTATTTTTATTAGTCTTTATCATATTGTTTTATTCTCTAATTTCGGTCGCAATTCGTCCTGTTTCTATTTAAGTTTACTTTCCCTTTTGTCGTCCTGTTCTTGTTCTTGTTTTTTTTTTTTTTTTTCTTCTTCGTGGTATTTTACTCTTTATTAGTTTCTTGTCTTGTTCTGTGTGTTATCTTGTTCTTTTTAATCTATTCAGTAAGTCTCCGTAGGCAAATAGCAACCATTGCGTCTCCCCCCCCCTCTTTCTTTCTCTCTCCTCTTCTCTTCTTTGAGGGAGGTTCACATTATACAAGCTTTGCTTTTGAGTGAATCTCCCTATTTCCACAGATACCTTTTTTCTATTTGAATTATATTTTATAATTTGTCTACGAAATGTACCACATTTTGTATTTATCTTTTTTTTTGTTAATTAATTATCATGAATGTTTTTTTTTACTATGATTATAATGACAATGATTTGTATCGCAAATATTTGTTACAATGTATGAAAATGATTTGTATAAATATTTATGTTATTTCTGTTGGAAATAAAACTGAATCTGAATCTGAATCTGAAAATAAGAAAGGGTACATGATTTACAAAAATACAGTTTTACATCACCCACCGGAATTCCTAGCTACATCCTGGTGGGGGCCTGGTGCCCTTCTGATTGCTGCTCTGGTCAAAGGGACATGCCCTGTCAGCTCAGTACTCACAGGAACTCCAGCAAATAATGACACCAGCCCCCATTTAGGAAGCTAGCCAGATCAGTGAGTGATGACAAAACAAGATAAGGGCCCATATTCTGAAGTCGGGTTTAACTTAGAACATGGTTAACTCTGTACTAAAATCATGGGATGCCAAAAAATTAAAAAATCCTTTTTACAATATATTTCTTCTTATGTTTACTATTTTGTTTCCTTTTGCTTTCATAATGAAGGAAAATACTTTAGATATCATTCACAGACAATTATGGATAATTTGAGTGTCAAATGAGTTAATAAATTGGATGTGTGCTATTAGGAATTTGTGCCCCAATTGGCTCTCCATAGTTAAAACAAAACTTTAAAGCAGGGTTTAATTTAAACCTGAGTTCAGAATATGGGCCTTAGAGTGTACGCTGCATGTATACAAAGCAAATTTTACTTCTAATAAACGTGGATTTAGATGTCGAAGGCATTATAGGTTGAACAAATGGGTCTTTAGATGCACTTTAAAAGTGTCATGCACTTTAATGCAGTGAATTGACTGAGGAAGTTGATTCCACAACTTGGCTGCAACATGTGTCAGTAAATGGGAAATACTGTTAGCATAGGCCTAAGTGATCTACTAGTAATCTGAACATGCATCCCTTCTCCAATTTTAGTAAGTGACGTTGAAGCCCGGGGGGGCCACTTCCATTCACGAGTGGATACCATGTGCGACCATGGGGTCTCGAAAAGCACCCTAAACACGTAATTTCCATACTCTGAAAATGCGCCCCTTAACAAGTATTGGCGTGTGAAACCCTACCCTTAACAAGTATTGGTAACAAAACAATACTCTTGGCCAATGTTCCCTGAAATGAACCCCTAAACAAGTGCAGGAATGTTTTATTGTTACGGGTCCTTCGGTCGTCGGCTTTACCTTATTTGGTTTAGTACGACCCCACCTTCTACACCTCGCGCAAATCGGACTCTAAACACGAAGTGTTGGGGGCAATAAGGACATCCTTTATAAAACATTTTAATTTTGTATTATCATCCCCGCGAATTCGACCCTAAACACGTACTTTTCCTAGCGAAATAGATACCCTTTTTTCATTATTTTGGTGTTTTTGACACCCTTAACACGTTACGTACGTAACGTGCCCTATCGTGAAAAAGACATCCTTTTTACGTGTTTTTTTGGTCGCGCATGGTATCCACTCGTCAATGAAAGTGGCCCCCCCGGGCGTTGAAGCCGTCAACGTATTAAAACTTCAAAAACCCAAATAAAATAAGATACCAAATACAAAACGGACACAGTGATTTTGACGACAAAGGACCTACGACTTATGAGAAAGTCAGTAAGTGATTGTGCCATCGGCAACTTACTACTAACAGCGATTAATTGCCGCCTAATGTTTAATAAAGAGCATCCACGCTAACACGCAACGTTCATATCTACTGCTGATAACGAACGCGACGTGCTTATCTCTGTACAACAGGGTCCGTCTTACAAATATTTACTATTCATCCGATCGACTTCAAGTATAAGAAAATCCATCAATGACATAATTTTTCTTTATAAATTTTGCGCAATGCCCTTTGAAAACAAAACAAAGCGTACTGAATTGTCGAGAAAACAGTGAATGTATGAATATACATTATATCTGGAAAATATTTTGAACATGTATTTTAGATGTTGACGATGCTGGCTTTACATAGTTGCGGTCGATTGAATCAATCGTAACTCTTTGTAAGACGGGGCCAAGATTTCACGAAATCACGAACAAATTCATAAACAATACAGAAAGATTTGAGGAAATTTTAATATGCCACGAGTCTTTGTATTATATTACTTTTTAAGTGTGTACGCATGTGGAAGATATTGTACTGTTTTAATGTACTCAATCAAGTTTGTTCAAAAAGGAAATGCAGGACAAAACGGCGTTCCAGACAGGGTCTTATGGGATGCGGGACACATTGGTGATAAACGAAACTGTCCCTTTAAATGAAAGGCAGCTCGAGCTAAAGCCAGGGTAATAAAAATAGTAACATCGCGCCTCGGGACAGAATATTTCTAGATAAAAAAATGCCTATTTATTATTATATTAATAAATTCATTTCTCATCCAATAGATTAACCAGTTGAATAACGCAATATGTTCTTAATCATGTTAATTCAGAGTTTGATCTTTCCTCCAGACGAACTGTATGATTAAGGGAACATGCCTTACGCATGCATCCAACGTCAATTCAAACTTATCTGTCATTAAAAGAAAATCTAAATTCTAAGGTGTAGTTGTCCACACCATTTTCTTGATTATATTTGGTTGTCTTTCTAACGTAAACATCATCGAAATTAAGAAAATACATGAATTTTATACAAGAAGTTCAGGACGCATCAGAGGTAACTTAACAACAACCCTAGCCTAGTTACAAAATGCAGGCCTTCAGAGGATAAATATAACTGTTGAAGATTTTTCGCATTAATTATGCAATGAGAAAAAATAATTTAGACATTTACAAATTACAATGTTGAAGATTAATAGTGTTGCGCAGCGATCAAAAATATTTCAAGATAAAAAAAGAAAGGCTTAAGAATTACACTACTGAAACCACTGTCAGTTCCTCGTTTGAGTCAACCGTGAGCGGACAGTCATTGCTGAACATTAAGTTGATCTCATCAGGTGATTCCTTCTGTAGGCCGTTCGACTTGCAATCGGACGACGAGCTTATCAAGGTAGAATGACAAACTCGTCCTACGATTCCAGGACCGAAGTCCCTTCCCAGTCCTACCCTGTCTTTGGTGATGTAATAGGGAACCTTGGGACCCTTCGAGCCACAGGTTACCTAAAGACCAAGGCTGTTGGTTTGGAAGTGGTCAGGTATTGAACAGAGGCATGACCTTCTGAAGGGTCTCTTCTCATCTCCGACATCATTCTGTTTCCTTCTCAAGTAATTCAGATGAGTCGACAGTTTCGTGGTTTTCCTGGGCTGGTCGGACAGCTCCGTAGTTCCACCAAGGGATGTGCCCTTTTTATTGATTGGTCGCAAGAGATCGAAGAGAATTAGATTTGTTTGAATCAAATCACTCACAATAGAATGTATTGAGCTTCATATTTATAATTCTATGATGCAATAAATGTGACTATGTAATAGTAACCAAAGAGTAAATGGTGGGGGATCACCTAAACCAATTTAAACGTAGATTGGTAACCGCTGTAATCTACCAAAATATAGTAGTTGGCATAAGGGCCCATGCAAACCTATATTGGAACCATCCACACAGTCTTACCTGGATTAGCTGGGAAAATATTCACACACTAAAATCTACGATTGTGTCAAGAATTGAAAATAAACTATGCACGACAAACCTCCTTTAGAAAATATGGTGCATCTCCAAGATTTCTGGTTTATGAAGAAGACGATATAAACGTATAAAATTAAACTGGCAGGTGTAGATGCTTATGTGAATCATGGTATTTCCTGATGACACCATAGGAATGAAATGGTAAGAAAAGGAATCGACATCTTAAAACACAACCATTAGAGTAGTGTTCTTTTGACCTAGCGAAATACTTTTGGATGTATCAAAACAGACAACTTGCCTTCCACTAAGACTGAATACCTCACCTTAAGGCAGGATTTCCCTGACCCAGCAAAATACTTTTGGATATCTGATGGCTCTGAAAGATCGTGGCGTTTGGTACACGTACATGACCTTCCAAATGGGTTCCTCTCCTCCAACCTGAGCCTCTTCTTCATCTTGCGACGTGATGATGTTGACGTCCCCTTGGGTTTGGAAAGGGTTCCAGGCCCTCGACGGGTGAAAGAGATCTGTGTCAGTGTGTAAGGAAATAATTGACTTTAATATTAAATGTATAATAAATGGAATGTGTGTTGGCCCCAACCCAATAAAAATATTAAGTATTGTAACCACTATATCAGAGACTTAATTCCCCTCACACAGCAAGAGAATCAGTAAGATTTCCAGTACATTTGCTCGATTATCTTAATCGCAATCTCCTCGCATTACGATTTCAGGTGTTTTATACAATGAGAGGTTGTTGAGAACCTAAGTATTACAGTAGAACCGAATTGTTCTCTCATATGCTGCTATCAAACTGGCACATCAACAATGTCCTAAGTCATGCAGAGAAACTGGTCAAGTCACCATAATAATTACCTCAACTAAATCGGAGTTTGCATTGGTGATGTAATAGGAGTCATCTTTTGACCTTTCTTGACAATGGTCTGTTGTTGATGACTCATCTTCTTCCGAGAAGTTGTCTTCTGCGCTATGTCCATATCCTTCGGAGTCAGATCCTGCATGAAGACTTGAAAGACCGTCTGCCTCACCAGATGAAGTTGAGGAAGTCTCACCGGTGAAAGTGGCAGACCTGTTCTGCAAAGGTGATCCATCGGCTCCATTAGATACAGATCCAAGCGAATCAAAAGAACTATTTGACTCCTGGGTAGTGTCTTGATCACCGAGGTGAACTGTCATTTTTTCTGGTTCAAACTGCCCTCGGGAGTTGTTTTGAAGATTCCTTCGCCTTTCCAACTCTTTACCCTGACATCTCCGTCCAAGCCACAATAGTCTTTTAATTTCTTTTCGTACATTCAAAGGAACGATACAATGCAAGACAACAAATATCATTCCCTGGAAAACTAAGTAGCTCACCAATACCCATTCTTTGTACAGGATTGGTGATAGGGCGTACATATATCCAAACGTAAAGGAAAGGCACAGAAGTACGAAATCAGATATTGTGATCCACACCGGCGCTCTGATCATAAGCCATAATCCTTGGTCATAATCAATTTTCCCTCGTTGAGGGTCTGGTGTTGATAGAAAATTGATCCTTATCAAGAGGTATAAAGTCACGAAGAAAAGTAGAGCCGCTATAGGTAGCACGGCTCCTACCAAGAACCACACACCAAAGAAACACCTGTTAGTAGTGGTTGAAGAAGTGAAGAAAGGAAAATAAAAGAAAGCATTTCCCATTTTAAAAGTAGCGCAAAATATATTTTGAAATGAATTGTCTAAGAAAATCATTTTAAGTCAAATGAATGATCATTGAGTCTGAAGGACAGTAGTCGTTTTCGCAACCCGTCACATAACAAATAACAGCTGGGAAGTCTTTGTCGAAAACTAGTGTACCTTGGCAGCAGTTTCGTCCTAAAATTCGGAGCTGAAGAAAAATTGTCGGTTGGCTAGAGTCCAAAACGAAACTGGTGTTTGATTCAACAATTTCCGACAAAGACTTCTCAGTTGTTCCTTGTCATGAAGAGCATTTGACAATAGTTTGTGTATGTTATTGAGTACGTGGTGCGTCGTCGAACTAAACTCTCTACTCTGCATTTGAAAAAATATAATAAAACGGAAGATAGGGAAGGTATACTAAACCTAACGTTATTCTCACCTGTCTGTGGCAAGATACGTATCTTTAGCACCTATCGATGTCATAACCACTACTGCGGCTGGCAAACCTGTAATTTGAAATTGAAGAAATATTAAAAAAAACGTTTTAATTGTGACTGTGCCTGGCTACACTGAAGAAACTTTCTCCAAGCCGGCCAACGATCTGGCATTGGTCATAACGAAATAGTTGCAGTCGGTCTGGGATTGGCCTATCCCCTATCAATTCACCATAAGTATTTTTCTCCAATTAAATTTTGGCAATTGTCTTTGAGTGCTTATAATGTATCTAGGTGGAATTCCAAACACTGATGAAGAAATATCTCTATTTATATTGTAGAATTCATAATGATAAAAAAGACCCCATTGGCTTCGGAATGCCAACAATAATTATAACACTTCAAATCTGACGTGCTTTTAAGAGTCTCATCGTATAAGAATTGTAAATTAGCACCAAGACCCAGTCACATATAGACGCCGGATCATTCTGTCATTGCCGTGTAGATCCTTGAGCATCCATGTTTAAATGTGAATGGGACTTCGATTGTTACTGTTACTATACTGTAACTACCATCGATACAACGCCAAACACTTCATTATGCAATACTGTATGTTAGGGGAAGGTTGGACATGATAGGTCAAACTTTACTCAGTGAAAAAAAAATATGTCAAAACCAATTGACTTGACTGTACCTTGTGTCCACAATGTGCCTTTACGTAGGTATGAGAGAGAATCGATTCGAAGGTGTTTCACGAAAGCTAGGTACAAGCTTATACCATGCATGGTAATGAAGCTAGCAGATGACAAGATTGAGTACTGTAAACCAGCCAATAAAGCCATGCACAGCAGAACTTCCGTTTCCGGGCTACTTGTCCAACGGTCAACCGTGAGGACGCAGAGGAAGAAGACATGGAAGCAGATTAAGGAGACGCACTCTCCAATCACGATCAGGCCAAGTAATTTCCGTCTGAGTTTGCTATGGTAACCAGAACAACAATACTTCTGCTACTACTACTACTACTACTACTAGGCCTACAACTAATTTTGATAGGCATTTATTTGGAGAGATTTGAAGACCACCATCATATGCAAGAACTCACTAATATTACTACTCTGGCTTTAGCCCGAGCATGGACGTATGTTCCATGACGAGGGCTGGCCGTTTTCAACGCTTAGTGCATTTTCAAGAAACTTATCCTGGTAGCAAGAAAATGGATCAGGAAATGAATGTTGCTTTTGATATTTTTTAAATAAATGATTAGAAACTTCCTAACAATTATTCTTGACATTTTTGGACGGTAGCTTTGGAACATCCAGCTGGGCCTATCCAAGATGCGGAAGACAATATAACTAAATTGGCGCTCATCAATTTCGGGATAAACTTTTAACAGAAAAGAACCCGATCAATGTCCACATCATTCCTGAAAACCGGCGTTTCTGCATTATTGTGAGAGGCTCGAATCCCTGAATATTTGACGAGACCAAATCATGGATCGAAAATAGGAGTACTGAAAACTTCTGCATTTCTTTCAACATTGTCTCAGTAAGAACAATGCTAAAGAATATCCGATCATGAAATCATTTTGCTATGACATTAAAAAAAAGGAAATATAGAACTTGGAGTCGAGTGTCACATTAGACTTACCGAATGATCACGTATATCAGTAAGGTAAGCGAGATACAGGCGATGGTTACTGCATACCCAATGTAAAGTAACATATTCTGGTTAGGACTCAGCAAAATACGTAGTTCACTCATATTCTGAAAGGAAAGGATTGATAAAAACAGCATTACGCCATAAAAACCGACCTCGATCTGATTTTGTATTATTTTTCTGTTGGAAATGTATTGATACGAATTTGAATATGAATCAGGACCCCGTTGCATAAAAGTTACTAGACCTATTCACGAAAAGAATGGATATCCGCTAAAACAAGGCTCATGCATAATTCATAGCGTCATCCCCCCATCATGCATTGCGCGACTTCGCACGTTATGTCTATGTAAAAATTCTGCGAGTTTCAACTGTCATTGTTTGAAACATTCTTGCACAAAATGTCATGGTTCAATACTCTGCATACTCTACAATGCTAAAGAAAAATATTTGAATTTTTTCCTCTATGAATTTAGAACGGAATTATCCATGACATTTTGAGAAATCTTCACTGGAATACGTAATTAGGTGGGAGTTTTTGTCTCGAAGATCGAAACGTGCAAATATAGATGTTCCCACCAGGCGCTGCACTTTTCAGGGCAGTCTGTATATTGAGCGTGTGTTTACAATGATGACAGCTCAAACTATACACAGGTTTCATAATCTTCACATATAAAGTATCTAATAATCTCACAAACACAGAGGAAATAAGAAAAAAAGGGTAACTTACTTCCTTGGTACTGCTACATGGTAAACAATGATCCACTGAATAGACGAGTGGAGATGAACATACTAATTTCCAATCTAATGATAGCACCATTTATTTCGGTTACTTAAGTAGAGCACACACAACTCCCTGTTTTGGCCACTGAAACAGCACCCCAACAACACGACAGACGATACACAAGACCATGTTCTTTTTCATTACATCCCATAGCGGGATCGCTGAGAAGGCTTACATAATCTCTCCAAACGATGCGGAATTAATGCTGCAGCCGATCTCTTTGTTTATAGTAGAAACCATGTACAGAATATCAATAGGCCAACACGAGTGATTGGGAAGTTGCAAAAACTGTTATGACAAGCTTGATTTATGCATAATGAATAGTAGGGACATGGAGTTAACACTTACAGTAGCTCCATGTTAGGGACTAACTTTTTATACAACCATGGAAGTGGGAGTTGTATACTAGCATATGTGATTTGGATATTATTATGACCCCCGTTATGACCTCAGCTGGCTGCGATATATTGCATGTTTTATAAGTAAACTGAAAATATGTAAGAAAGACAACAATGCAATAAAACATAGGAATACAAGGCTAAATTCGAATAATTTTCCAACCATCATAACAATCACAGGTTTGTCATGGTCATAACAAGACATCATAGATTAGAAGCAAAACAAAAGTTTTGTTATTAAACACTTTATTGCCACTATACCACCCCGCCCCCCGCCCCGGCCTTCTTGCGACTCCATCCTTTTCATTCCATCCCCCAACTTTCGAAGATAATCGTCCATGCAACCATGCCCTATGGATGCAATGCACGCGAACACATGCAGTGATTGTGCCTTTCATCCCCTTTCATACACATTTATTATACATGTGGGTTATTTTAGAAATTGCGTGAAAACAACTAAAAAACGCCTACATGTACATTCATAGTCTATTTTTTATTTGTACAAGAAAAACAACAAAATGTCAACTACACCACAGTTCGTGATGCAACCAATAACCATTCCAAGTACGTATGCATATACGTACGGGATTAACATTAAACGACTGCAATCAAACGAGAGCGACCTTGGAAGACGGCTCAGCGAAGTGCGATAGCCTATTTCCATTCTTTTCGTGAATAGCGGGAAAGCGTTAGTGCGCCAGACTGTTTATACAACAGGCCCTGACCTGTAAAGTAGGTCTTACTTCCAAAGCTTTACCAGTTAGTTTGGCTATGATTGATCGTGCACGGACTTCATGGTTTATGTTTGATTCTGTTCAATACGAAATAAAGTAGCAAAATTAAACGTTGTTATCAATCGTTTAATCGGCAAGCACGTTAATCAAGCTTCAATGGCTTAATTCATTCTTTAATATGTACGATTCTCATCATGAACCCAATATCATGAATATACGATGAATTCATGGCAATAAGCTTAGAGACATTTGATTCATAAGAAATGAAACGGAAATGTTTTATTTATTCCTATAGTATAGTCTATTGAGAATACAACAAAAGAAGAGAAACACAAATGGGAACGAGCAATGCATGGAGTCAGTATGAGCAGTCACATTATATTATTTACCCGATTAAAAGATCGATTATTAGAAGTAGAATTGATCACAGCCCATGCAGCCTGGGTGGTCTGGATGGATGTTGGCACGGATTTGGTCGAAGCTAAAATGTGAATATAAGATTAATATGAAAGTCCCTGCTAATTCAGATGCAATGAGCGGATCCAAAGAAGCATTGAACCCATGAAACAGAGGCTTGAATAATCCGATTTGTACGTATATACACGTGAGATTACGTCGCCCTATTGATACTGTGTTCCAATGTCGAAGGGTAACGTTTTATATTTCTTGCAAATCCGTGTACCTTCAGCAAGTTAATCATAACTGTTCTTTTTGCGTTTAAATGATATATATCTATTTCATTATTAAATTATATGGAGCCGTAATAAAGATCAGCGTTATTGACGCTCTACGTCTTCGTTAGAAATACAACTGAACAAAATTTGTTCAGTTTTATTTATGATACATATTATGATTCTTGGATGAGATGTCGAAATATTAGCGTGTTTTGCTCAGCGGCATACACCGACAGGGGTGCGATGGCAAGCTATGTCTGTGTATTCGATTAACTCTCGTTTATAAACGGTTTCGCAAATACGGGAAAACGCGGCCTTACGTAAAACTGTGCGACATCAGCACAAGGGAACTTCCGCTTCCACACGAACACTTTCGCGGTCATGACTGGCTTTATTCTCGCCAAGGCCGGTTGTAGATCTCAATTTTAAAAGGGAGTTTCCGCACCGCGAGGCAGAGGGCTTTCAGAAACATAGAGAATGTATTATCAACTGTCCTTCATAACAATGAACAACCCAGAAGTCTTTGTCGAAAATTGGTGAATCAAAACAGCAGTTTCGTCCTGGACCCAATAAACTACAAATTTGCAATTTTTCAATTAAGGACGATCTGTTGTCCCGGCTCACCAATTTTCGACAAAGACCTCTCAGCTATCCATTTTAATTTGACTTCCATTGTCAATACATTTGATGGTTTTTTTTATTCGTTCTGCGTGGGAGTGGGAAAACTCGCTTATATCGGTAATGCCGCTGCAACTGTTGTAGCAGCCTGAATTTGGCAAACGAACCTTAAATTGGCCGACCGCGTTGAGGATGTGTTACTATTTCCGCCTCTAGCTACACTGGATGAATCTTAGAGGTGGTGGTGGTGATATATTTTTTTACCTAATTGCTAAGAAAGCATGAATGCTTGTAAGCAAGCAAACAGGGGACCGACAGCTTAAGGTCCTTTTCAATGGACCTGGTAATGATGATTAATGCCTTACCAAAGGGCACTAGCTCATCAAGTGGGATTCGAACCCGGGTCACCGGAATCCGAACCACCCGCTCTACCGACTAAGCTATCGAGTCTCATCGGCGACTTCGACGATTTGTTCTTAAAACTTGTAATGTTGCATTCCTCTCGAACATGCAGGTGCGAACTACTGCTTTAACTTGAGGGTTTGTTAAAGTTCGTTACATTCTATGATTTGGTACCTTTTGTCTTTTGGAATGATGTCCCTATTTTTTGCGCATATTCCCCTGCGCGTAGTACTGGTAATCCCCACATAAAATACTTGCGTGCAAGCTGGTCGTTAAAAAAATCTGTTAATTGTTAAGCCGACCCACAATACTTTTATCATTTTTTGAATAAACGAATATGTTAATTTGGTTAATTCACATGGTTTATTTTTTTTTCAATTTCTTGTGAATGGCAACCATACTAGATTGCTTTGCAAGTGATAGTTTGTCCCATTACCAATTTGAAAAAAGATCATTCATATAGCTAACAATTCGTCAACTAGCATTTTTAAAATTTGTTTTTGGATGAACCATCCTGTATAAATTGACTTTCACCGGGGAAGTACTTAACGGTAGGTCTTGCAAATCAAAATTACATACATGTAAATAATATTGACAGTGTCATGTATTGACGATACTTACCTTGGTCACATTGAACACTGGCGTATCCGCTTCTACAATAACCAGCACTGAACTTACGAAGCTGACATGACTTGATCGAACTGGCGGTTTTGACACCTTTACAGTCTAATTCGTCGAAACGGAAAGGATCGGTCAGGTCGCCATAGCGATCGTCGTCGAAGAAGGTGATGTTATTTTTATCATGGTATCCGAGCAAGCTACAAACAAGAGCAGACGTGGCAATGTTCCAAGGTTTCGAAGCACAGATCGAACCCCAGGATCCATCGTAAAAGATTTCAACGCGACCTTCGAAAGATTCTTGACCAGCAACGAGGCGAATATTGACTGGATCATCTAGGAGAAAAAAATACTAGCTCAATGGCAATGAAATCAAATTTCTTGAATTGCTTTATAAATGTTATGTTCAGTGTGTCTTATGCGTTTCTGTAAGAGTAATTAGCATAACTTTACGTCACAGTTTGGTTTGTACATAATTATTATTTATAGGGAACAATGGTAGGTCGTCTTTACCTAGGTTGTACAAGAATTGGCCATGAAGAAATAGGTAGACTAAAAACAATAACAATTACTTTCAAATGAGCTACTGGAATTTAAAGGTATTTTTATAGACATTATAAAGCATCGATTATCACATTCATTTATTGTCATAAGGATATAGAACGTTAGAGGGTGTTCCACAAACCTGTCTCACAAGATATTGCTGCTGCACCATACAGAGAACTACACGTCCCTTCTTTAGAACGCAACATTCTACAGCTAGTAACTTTGTCTTCTGACCCAGTACAATCCAAATAGTCAAAGAATGGGTCTCTGTCGTCACTGCTGGAAAATACACTGCCGTCCTGGACAAGAGCGAATGACCGTTCATATCCAAGTGATTGGCAGAAGACGTCAGCCTCCTGAAAAGTCGTTTCCTCACCGCAGAGTTTTCGCCAGACACCATCCACGAGGAACTCCATTTGACCTTCATGGGTACCTTTACCTCCGGCCAGCCTGACGTCGACTTCTAATGCTGATTCTGATGAAGAACCATTTTGCGTTACGAATTATTCCAGGACAGACTACTTTTCGACCGCTTTTATGTCAGGAGTTATCAGATGAAAATGAGTATCAATTTTAATCATAATTATACACCATAGCGCATGTCACAGTGTGGAGAAGTAAGAAATTGTGTGAATGAAAAATGTACAGGAGAGTGTATGATGGGGGGACCTAAAGCTACGCACTTTGTTTTCAAACGATAAAACTATGCCAATTTCAATATTTGAACAAATTATCTTTCACCAATTTGTGGCAAATATTCTAAAGATCATTAACCATGAAGAAAATAACGCAAAACTCACGTAATACGAAAATCCCGCCGTGTTTTCCGAACCCCTCTTGATTACGCCACCCGATGTAGAAGGGGTCCTAAAGCTACGCACTCGATTTATCATGCAAAAAAATAGTATTTCCTGTGCCTCAACTTCTAAAATATGTTCACATTATTATAGGATATATGAAATTTAAGTGAATATAACTCCGAAATTCCAATCAGTTGTTGGTTTTACTCTGCATTTAGAGATTTATTGCAGCCTCTGTTGAAAAAAAATGAATAGGTATTGTTCGTCACTCTGCAGTCACAGTTCCACACACAGAGTGCGCATTTGCCATTGAAAACTGCATGCGCGATGAGTGGTGCGTAGCTTTAGGACCCCCTACCATACATACATGCTGAGCACTCTACTTCTGTAAATCATAATGTTATCATGAAAGCTGAAAATAACATATCGTCACAACAATCAGACAATTTTGAGGCTGCAGATATTAATTGATAATTTAAGAACAAAAATTAGGAAGAACATAGACCAAAAGCTTCAGTCTCTGTATTTGGTTGTTCCGCTGAACTGCGTTGGCTTCTCTCACCAATACATAGACTGAAATCAATGGAGGCCCGTACGTAAAGCCAACGTATTAGCAGTAAAGTTAGATCTAACATTCGGCGGAAACCAGACTTTCGGATCGTTTTGTGCATAAAATATCACATTAACAAAAAAAAATACATCCAACTTGACAGGTAAATATATAAAATTAAGGAATTTCGTACTTTAGACAGCAGTTACCGCTAATTCTCATCAAATGATCAAAACATAGTCATCCTCGAACCTTTCGTTGGTCATCGTAAATTGCAATCTTGAATGACGTCATCATCCTTACAGACGTCTTTACCAGTCGCTGTATATCGCGATTCGTGCCACTGCGTTGCGCTTCTTTTTATATTGCTAATTGTGCGTGCGTTCAGAACTTGTCGCTCGCATATCGAAAATTATAATCGGAAAGCCTTGATAAAAGCCTTACTCAACGAAAGTAGAGGGCAGCAACACACGTCTGCAAGTTTTTCCTTTTCGGCAAAAAATGTGAAAAAATAAGACATCGGTAACATTCATTTTCGATCTTTTATTTCATATCTTGTTGTATCAAAAGAAAGATTAGAGTCTAACGAAAATAGTGGGCCATCATTCAAGATAATATAATGTAATTTAGACCTTTAAAAAATCTAGACAAAACACTATTAAGCCCGAATAGGGAGAAATGATTACACATGCGGGCTCGCACTAACGTACTACCAACGGTGAATGAGGATTATAAGTAAAATGTAAAAAAATTGTTATATAAATCCCCAGAAACGACGGTTATTCCTGTGTAGGAAGAACATTGATTTCAGAAGCTGTTTACTAACCCGAAGTGCAGGTCAGGCCAGCTGCTTCTCGAGGGGTGTCTCTACAAAACCCTACATTGTATCTATAAGCTGTGCATGATGTCAGGTTTGTTTCTGAACCTTCGCAGTCAACTTCATCAAACTGCACCGTCGTCATGTTGTCTTTACTGAAAGTGTCGTCATAGTAGATGATGAAAGCATGGTCATAGCCATTGTGTCTGCACACGACGTCAGCAGAATTGAAGGTCCACTGGCTATTGCCGCATATCTTTCCCCAAGTTCGATCGAAGAATACTTCAACACGACCTTCGTAATCCCCACCACTAGTACGGGAGCCAGCAGGGGTCAGCATAGCTGAAAAGGTAGACAATTTTCATGTTAATGACATGATTCCCCATGTCACACAATGCAATGAATGGGGCGTCTGCCGTGTCCTAAGTGGTGGATGTGGCCGTGGGGGCCCTAAAAGGAGGCCCCCAAAATTGAGCTAGATCAGCTGGAAAGGTAACCACTTGAAACCAGTACCAAAATGTTAGGCACAATGCACTGATGCATGAATGACACTTAACTGACACTTTAAGTGGTGGGGCACCCCCGGCAGACGCCCCCGATTGGGGGGCCAAAATTGAGCTAGATCAGCTGGAAAGGTAACCACCTGAAACCAACGGGAAAATGTTCGGCATAGTTCATTTGTTCATAAATGACACATAACTGACACTTTAAGTGGTGGGGCGCCCCCGGCAGACGCCCCCAAAACCCCAACCCCCAAAATTGAGCTAGATCAGCTGGAAAGGTAACCACCTGAAACCAACGGGAAAATGTTCGGCATAGCTTACTTGTACATAAATGGCACTTAACTGACACTTTAAGTGGTGGGGTGCCCCCGGCAGACGCCCCCAAATCCCAGATGCCCCCCCCCTAAAAAAAGAGCTAGATCGGCTGGAAAGGTAACCACCTGAAACCAACAGGAAAATGTTTGACATAGCTCACTGGTACATGAATGGCACTTAACTGACACTGTGAGTGGTGAGGTGCCCCCGGGAGACGCCCCCAAAGCCTGACCCCCCCCCTCCCCGTGAAATTTATCTATATGAACTGGAAAGATAACATGAAACCAACTGATAAATGTTCTACATCAGCTGTAAAGAAGATGGGGAGGGGTTGTAGATTGAAAGTGTGAATATGATGTTATGTTTTTTTTTTTTATTCATTTCATCTATCTCTCCAACTCCACTATCAAATACGAGGACATCTTTTATATTTTTCTCTGATGTATACTCAAACAAAAAATAGCAAACTTCGACACAAATATAGTGTAGAATAAAGAGAATGCATGCTATTTACTCAATGTTACATGGAAAATAAATGAATACATGTTCATGTTACCATAACTTAATGATTTATGAATTAGAAGAGATAAAAGAAAATAGTAAGTTAAAAGAAAGATGACTACAAAAAGGAAGGGGATGGGAAGGGGAAGACGGAAAAAGAGAAATGGAGCATACGAAGAAACAACAATAAAAAAAAAACCTTCATACTTCCCAAGATTGCTTCAGTTACAAGCAGAATGAATGCACATAAGGCAGAAATTCTACATGACCTTGAAAGAAGTAAGAAGTCAAACATTGATGAATTTATCTGATAAAACATATTGCCCTGCATTAGGAAACAGCAGGAACATAATTTGAATTTTCTAAACCCTTGACTGCATTTTAATTCGTACATATCAACACATAAAATACGTATTCACACAATTGCATTGTGAAATCAACAATTCGTAAAAAAAGACTGATCATTAAATCAGCCTCATATGGTAGACAAATATTAAAAAAAAAAACATTAATACTTTGCCTGAGAATGTTGAAGTAATGTGATACATTTGCATCATTGGGGTTAATCAAAATTATTTACCCATAACTTGTGAATACCACGTGGCAGTTTAAATGGTCACATTACCACAATTACAAAATTTTCAGGTGAATTCTCGCTATTAATTGAAATTATTAGCATTGGTTTTTTATTTCTCCATAAAACCGCCCTGTACTGTAAGTATTTATGATAACCCAAATCATATGATATATTGTTGATGTGGTTCAGCTCTTTTTTATATACTACATTCGGTATCAATACTAGATAACGAGTAGCTGAAAAGGAAGAATAGATACTTTTTTACTTATCTAAAAATGATACAGTTATGCACATTTATCTGAACCTAAAAATTAGTCCAATCGATTTCAGAATGAAAATGCATGAAGATAATAAAAAAAAAAAAAAAACGTATCATAATCCATAAACCTTCTTGTGTTATTACATGTACACATCATTATACATGTTACTGTTACATGTAACTGTTAAGGGAGTGACATTTTATGTTGCACATTTATCTACACACACATACAAAATATTTGGGTAATTTGTAATTAGCAAGGCAATTTCTCTTAACTCCAAATAATGTAGAAAACTTCTGCTTTGTAATTCACCACATATGTGTATGTGTATTTCGAAAGTTTAAGTTCCTTTAGTACATATTAGATATCTGAATCTTCTAGTTCAGAATCACTTTGCTCACTCCAGGCCTCGTCAGCAGTGTCAAACATGGAGTCTTCAGATGATTCGCCATCATCTTCACTCTGCTCAAGATCTTCTGTTGACTGACCAGTGAACATCAGCTTCTCTGGAATTGCCGGTCCTTCAAACCAGAGTGGCGCTAGTATGTTGTTTTCCACTGCCCATCCATGGTCAATTGGTGACAAATTCTCGCATGGGAATGAGGTCACAGCACGCATCCATAACCTTGCTACATACATAGTCCGACGAACTTTCATTTCAAGTGTTCTGCGACAAGGTGGCAGCAAAGCGCAATCTACTCGTTTGATGTTTGCAAGAGGATTGTCCTATTGATGTAATGAAATTTTGAAATGGGGGCATAACAATGCATCATTTGTAAGCTTATCGTTTATTATGAAAGTACAATTAAGTGAAAATATGCAATGCGGATGCTTCACTTTTCTCAAATATTTTGAGAAGGCATGCCATTTTTTTTTCATTTGGTTGGTTATAAAAACCTTCATAAAATGAAAACAAGATTTTGTCATAGATTTTTAAGTAATATAAAAAATGATATGTTTCACACTTTTTACTTTTCTTTGTTTTTTCAACATGTTTTCTTTGTTTATTCTTTCTTGGTCATGGAACTTTGGGGGTCAATAACACCTGAGACCCCATCTATACACCAGTGTTTCTGATGATGAAATAACAAACTAAAGTACACAAAATAGTAATGAATAAACACAAAAGTAGTTGCTGTGAATTACCTCATCAACTCTGCCTGTCATCTGCATCAGTTTGTTGTAGCGGGCCAGATTAACATCATTCACCTTATGTTGTGCATATAGATAACACACAAACTCTGATGCCACATCAACATCAATGCCCTCAGCTTCAGGGTCACCCATGCGGATGAACAGATTTAAGAATCGACCGGTCTCATCCTTTGTGATGATTTCAAGAGGCTTGGTCTTGCCCTTCCTGAAAAAAAATATATATGAAGTCTAGATTATAATGTATGACCACAATTCTAGTTTACCGTTCATAAACAAATATCTGTAATTGTAGAACTTGTAGAACTGTAATTGCATTAACTTGGAAGACTCGTGTGCTTTTATATGTTTTCTGTATTTTCAAATATTTCAAAAGTTACACTGTATTACATTTCCTTTACAGGTAATAAAATAAATTCAACATTAATCACCTGTAAAATGCTGATGTAAAGTCACATCCAGTAAAGGCGTGGTAGGCAGGCATTGCTCTTGAAAGGCCTGGTGTTGACTCTTCTAAGACATCAGTGATGTTGGAAACATTGATGAACCTTCTGTTATTTCCCATCCCGCAGTCCATGATGATGAGCTTGGCTGAACGAACCTCTGGGCGCAGCTGTCCAAGAGAAGCAATCAAAATAACTAGTATGTCTGTGTCAGATGCCCTAACCACTACATTCTTGGATGTGATGTTATTGACATGGAAGGCTACCAGCGTATCGGCCTCCTCATGATTCCCTTGAAGGAAGGCAGGATGTGTGACTGTGATGTTTCCACTGTTATCTGGGGTGTACTGATAGCAATCTCCACCATATGATGCGAAGAGTGTTTTCCCATTGAAGAATTTCCAGTAGTGTGCCTTCCCCCATTCTTTCAAGATGAATTTCGAGAATTCATTCTTAAAAGAAGCACTCGAAAGAAGCTTTGATGCACTCTGCCTAATGGTCTGCTCTGGACCAGTGATGGTGTAGTTAGTATCTACTGCACCCCTCAAACGCCTTTCACTATCTTTGATGGACCCCTCTTCATATTTGTCTAGACAGACATGTGCTTCGGATGCTTTGCCACTCAAGACAACGGAGAGCATGGACCTTGCTACTGATGCGTAATTGGATCCTGGATGTGTCTGAGATATGATGGAGTGAAGAAGTAGACCTCCATCGTACACTTGAACGTAGCTTCTAGGTATATCTTCTTCGGTGAGTTCAACAGACTGGTGAGATTCTAATTTCTTCAGAAGTGTTGCTTTGCTGGTCTTGACACGGTTTCCGTCACAATGTGATAGGGAGAGGGGGTAAGTTGTAATGGGGTAAGTAAGCACGTAGCGGAGATCAAATGATGATTTCTCTGCAATGACCACAACCATCCGAACAAACATATCCCTCAAGCTTTCAGCCGTAGATCTGTAATTTTGAGACTTTTCTCTGCTTTTCTTGTTTTTGAGGTTGTCATTTGCAAAGTTGTTGACTTTGATTCGTCTCACTGATCGCAGGAATCGAATGCTGTCCTTTGACCATTCCTCTTGGAACTTTTCTCTTTCACTTTTCCCCCGTTTCAGTGTATCTAGCAAGTATGTTGTAGTTGTATCCGATGCTGTCTGACCAGTTGCAAGATTTACCAAAGATATTGGTGCCTCTGGAGAGAAGGGATTACAGAATTCATCTATTGTAGCACTGAGAGTTGCCATTTGTTTGTTATCTCTGCAAACTCTTGATGGACGGCCCTGCACCGAAGGACTCTCTCCATTGTCAAGACCTGAAAATGATCTCAGCTCAGTGACTGCCATCGCACGTTGAGTCAATGCTATTGACCATCGCTTCACAGCATTCTCCGAATTGCGAAAAGCAACAATTCCTTTCATTTGAGAGGCAGCATCCCTGTTTACTGTCTGTTCCAAGGAAAGGTCGACAGCTGACCTGCTGTAATTCTTTGTTGTTCGTCTGACTGAAAATGCTCCCTTTGTCAAGATTTCCAGGAAGTTTGGGTGTGCACTTCTCAGCTTCTGTAGAAAAAGCGTCCCCCATCTTGCATAATTTGGCCGATTGAGTGCAAAGTACACCTCAAGGAGCATTGGCAGAACTCTAATGTATCCATTGACATCATTTGTCTTGACACACCTCTGTACTTCACGGTGTAGACGATTGATAAGGAATATGTATATAGCCCAGAATTGTGCAGTTTGACCTAGATGACCACCGATAACTGCCCATAGGTATTCCTCATACTCTTTAATATGCTTGACAATCACAGGATTTGACAGGTGCTCCACTGCGTCGGGTGTTTCAGGAATCATGGCCATCACTTCTTGGAGAGCTTGAATGTCATCATCAGCAGCATTCTGAAGAAAGCGATTATATAGCTTTTGCTCTAGAGCATTTGCAAGGAGCTCATGGATCCTGGTGCAGCGATTGTAGAACTTGCCTTTGATGAATCCAACCATTGATCCTTCTGCTAGGATGTCTGCCTCTGTTAAGATGTACTCGATACCACTTGCATTTATAAATGTTCCAATAGCACCATAGAATGCTAGCTCGATGTGAAAATTACCAAGCATTATCAGGAGCTTGTCGAACACTGGAGATTCAAGAGCTTGAATGGAGTATGCCTTTAAAGCGACAGCTAAATCATAAGTCACCACTGCATGATCTTGGCCAGTTTCCTTAGCAACATTCAAAGAACGTACCATTGTCTCCCTCACTATGTCATTATTTGTTGGGGACCTGGCCATTGGTTCCATGTATGCAATCCGATGCAAAGGAAGTTGGTCCTTGATGAACTTGCTCATGAATCCAGCATGAAGTGGAATATTCTCGTTCTGTAATTTCCACCACCAGACGAAATCTAATGCGCTTAGATTTGGAGCTTCTGTGCTTTTGTCATATGTAGGATGACAAGGCAGTGATGGGACTTCAGATGCATCTGCCCCATCAGATATACTTGAGGCAACATTATCATGAGGTGCAATCAACCCTGCAGATGTACCTGCAATATCTTTCTCCAGAGGACCATAAAATTGAGCTTTCTTCAGAGACTTTCTGAATGGTTCTATCTCTCTTCTAGCTCCAACAAAGCTCCTTCGGTTTTTTCCTTCCCGGTACACAAATGGGTTTGGAGAGACGCTTTCAAGTTGTTGGTCCTGGTCAATGTTTTGGTATGTATGACCCACTGTGGCGTGAAGGGTGTGCTTACCATCAAGTGTTTCAACATTTGCATCGTAGTTGTCCCAAACGCAGGCCGTCCCTAAATTAGGAGAGAGTTGAATGCCATCTGGAGTATCACGATCCTTACTCTCAACAGTGTATGCAAATTCTGTCTCAAGGCCTTTACTTTCACTGTAGCTTATGCAGTGACCGGATCTGTTGAGGATCTGCATTGCTAACTTTGATCCAGTCAAAGACGATAGGCCAAGACCGAGTACCGTATGTTTCCATGGTTTTACTGTCCCCCGCGTAACGTTGTATATGACATCCGAGGACATTGCGGTGATTTTGCGATCGATGGCTTCTCTATGAGCGTCTGATTGTGAAATACCACCAAGGAGTGTTCTAAAGAACAATTCAAGCTGTGGTGGAATATCAATGGCACATTCTTTCAAGTTTTGTACTGTGGCAGGATTTGGGGTTTTGGTTTTCGGCAACTTTAATATCTGTGTTCTTAAATGCAGGGCAGCCCATCTCACATTTCTATTTTCCTCGTAGACAGTGTCATCTTGAAGCAGAGCTCTTGCCTGATCTTCAGAGTGTGACTCGTGATAAAGGAAATTACCTCTCCGTTGATCCACCAAGGCTACTTTTATTTCTTGGCAACACTTTTCCAGCACCTTCCTGAGGAGATTTTGAGATCCATATCCCTCTATTGATCGTTCTTCTCCTCCTGCAGCAATGTACTCTTTTTTGTACATTTCAAGGGCATCACTGACAAGGAGTGCGCCCTTCTTTTGAACCACCTCCTCTTCGATGTACGTCACAAGAGATGCTAGAGATATCTTGTGGTAAGTGTGTGACTGTGATGATGTTAGGGCATGGATGTCCTCTGTCTCTTTTAGAAAGGTTAACCAGCATGATTTATGGTATTCTGCCTCCTTTGCGATCAAGTCCACTTGACTCCGAATGAGTATTTTAAGCCTCTCGTTTGTTGAAGATTCTGCACGGTTGTAAATTGTGCTACAACCTTCTGTTGTACAAATTGGTATTCTGGGTTCTTCTTTACCTTTTCTTTTCTTGCGAACCTTCCTGCAGAAAATACAAGAGCCTTTCAGTAAGCCTTGTTGATCTGACTTGTTGCTGCCACTGGAGCGTCTTCTTTTATGTTGTGTTTGCAATGGAGGATCATCAGACAGTTGACTTTCTCTGGGTCGTTTCACTGCTGTATAGTATTTGTGACATAATCGGTGATAGCTCAATTGGTGAAATTTCTCATCGGTGATTGACAGAACCATTTTTGTAATGTCTGAATATTTATCAGACTTTAAGTTTCGACGTAAACCTGCTGTATTCATCACTGTCTTCCATGTTGTGTTTTCAAACTGTCTGAGTCTGTCTCCTTCAGTGTCCGACTTCTTACAAATGTAGCAGTACGCTTCAGTCTTATCTGCAGGTGTCTAGAAAGAATTAGAAGAAAGATAAAAAAGGCTCAATAAATAGATATTTTACACAAAAATGCAACAAACAATATTCGTTTCCAGATTGGGCAAATTAGAGAGAGACAGAAAGCCCGAAGAGTTACGATGTACAGTTATTATGTGAATTAAAAAAACTAACTAAGGTTTATTAAGGGGTGAAGTTCAATTATATTTATATATTATTCATTTATTCTTGCTTTATGAGGGTGTAATTGGTGATCACAACAATACTACTGTGCCCTCTGAATATCAAAACTATTCGAAAACTAAGACATGAATAACAAATATATGAAAAAATACCTATAGATGTTATAGTAATATAATAAGAAATCAGCCAGATAATTGCCTCATCATTATCCCTCATCAAAAATTATGGTACATATATGATTCCAGTAAATAATAATGATAATAGTGATGATGAAAATAATGATAATACTAGCAAGAATTATAATAATAATGTTTTATAAAATACACACACTGTCCGGAGACATTCATGGTGCTAGCCCTGAAGCACAGCAACAGTCCATTTGTAAACATATAGACAAACTACAAATCTGAACTAATTCTACAAATGGACCTTAAATTACATAATGCAGAGGTAAAAATATCAAAAGGAAAATAATACTGCACAACAGATAGACAGAATACAAAATAAAAATATCAGGATGAAGAAGTCATTTATTGTATCATTCAAGGGCAATACCATAAAATGATAATCTTTTTGTAAATCTGACACCCACTTTTTTCAAGTTCTTCTTAACTTTATAAACCAAGTCATGGTTCTTTGAGAACATTTACAGATTGTCAAAAGAACAAGAAATCAGAGACAGAAAATGTAATGAAAGTCCCACATATAGGGAGTCAGACGTATATATTTTATGGAATTGCTCTGAAGCAGGATTTTTCACCAATCAAGAAATCAGTTACAATTTGATAGAGACTATTTTAACAATTCATGAAGATTTCGTTAATTGGTGAAAGTGGGAGTCTCCCTAATAATTATCTTGAACATACCTCTTTAGTCGTTTGATTTTCATTACTTGGATCAGAAGCTCCAGGGATAACTTCAACATCATGATCTTCACAAGACTCATCTCTTTGTCTCGAATCCATACTGGAACATTTCATCCCTCTATCAACTCTGTATAAAAAGATAATGATAACCTACATTACTTTGCCAAATTGAAAAATTAACAAACACAACTAAACAGGAATAATAATTAAATCATGACGATAGATTAGAAATTAACACACTTACCAAAAGTAGCTGATAAATATTTGTTATAATCTGGTCATAAGCAGTTCAACACAATATTATTGCTCTTTAGATATACCGTTCTTCATGCAACGGGAAAACTTCATCTAATAAAATATCTCCCTGTATACAACATGTACAATGACAGTGTACAGGATTTAATCCTGTGAATGAGTTCATTGTCTTTTGCTTATCAGGGTTTCTGCAGAAAAATACCTAGGGAAAGCCACAACCCAGCTAGTGAAAATATGTTCTGGATAGTGCAGACAGATTTATTACATCAAAAGGCCAACAATAAGGAGAGTATCATTTGATGACTTAAAAAATCTTGAGGGATTATATAATACCAACAGTTGAATTAATGTTTAAAGTTCTTAATTTGTCTATGTACCATGATACCAAGGTTTGGACTTGAAATAGATCTATTATATTACATCAAATTTTCCGATTCAAATTCATACATTCATAAATACATGTAAATAAATATTGATATCTTACCACTTGTGTTGTCAACGATTTGAATCCATTAGACACATGTAATATGTATACTGCGGAGATGAACCTCAGATCTTGCTTCTTCCAGGCATAATAATATTGATCAAATTTATAGTACGGCTAATTAGAGAGCTTGGAATCTAAAGTTTAATATATCTCTGTTGGCATGGGAGAACAGTGCAGTTTGAAAAAGTGAATTCAGGATTAACGCTCTGAAGAAAAATGTAAAATTCTGTTGTTTTTCCTACAGTATTTATATTTCTATACACCTTGATTGTGTGGCCTATCCTGCAGTAGAATTATTTTTTGTTTAACATTTATAAGCAGTTGAATCCCTGTAGCTCTTATGTACCCAGCACTAAAAATATTAGCAGTGATAATCATATGATAGTTATTGCTAACATATCTGTCCATCATCATTCTTATGTCAGCAACATCATCATTTTATTTTATCATTTCCTCATTACTATCATTATTGATTTTTAAGGGGGTGGTCGCATCAGTTATACCAATTTTGAATGTGCTGAAAATCATCATTTATATATCGTAAGTCAATGTTAACGTCTAATTGTCTGGCAAAAAAATATCTTTCGATGTTGTGCTAGACTTGTGAAAAAAGGGCACTTTTAGATTTTATGCACCTATTTAACTGCCTCGACAGTTGCAATTCATGTCGTATACCATTACACTATGCCAGATGGTGCCCCTTGCATTTCCAGTTTATTATACTTTCAGATGGGGTAGGGAGGGGGGGGGGTCATGGCTTTGGCAGCTGTCAGATACGCCCCACCATTCAAAGTGTCAGTTAAGAGTCATTCATGTACCAGTGAACTATGAAAAAAATCCGGTTGGTTTCATGTGGTTACCATTCTAGCTGATCTTGTCCTTTTTTTTTTTTTTTTTGGGGGGGGGGGGGGGGTCAGATTTTGGGGGCATCTGCCAGGGGTGTCCCACCACTTAAAGTGTCAGTTAAGTGTCATTTATATACAAATGGACTATGCCGAACATTTTCCCGTTGGTTTCAGGTGGTTACCTTTCCAGCTGATCTAGCTCAATTTTGGGGGGTTGGGGTTTTGGGGGCATCTGCCGGGGGCGCCCCACCACTTAAAGTGTCAGTTATCTGTCATTCATGAACAAATGAACTATGCCGAACATTTTCCCGTTGGTTTCAGGTGGTTACCTTTCCAGCTGATCTAGCTCAATTTTGGGGGGTTGGGGTTTTGGGGGCGTCTGCCGGGGGCGCCCCACCACTTAAAGTGTCAGTTATGTGTCATTTATGAACAAGTACACTATGCCGAACATTTTCCCATTGATTTCAGCTGGTTACCTTTCCAGCTGATCTAGCTCAATTTTGGCCCCCCAATCGGGGGCGTCTGCCGGGGGTGCCCCACCACTTAAAGTGTCAGTTAAGTGTCATTCATGCATCAGTGCATTGTGCCTAACATTTTGGTACTGGTTTCAAGTGGTTACCTTTCCAGCTGATCTGGCTCAATTTTGGGGGCCTCCTTTTAGGGCCCCCACGGCCACATCCACCACTTAGGACACGGCAGACGGCCCATTCATTGCATTGTGTGACATGGGGAATCATGTCATTAACATGAAAATTGTCTACCTTTTCAGCTATGCTGACCCCTGCTGGCTCCTGCTCTACACCGCCGGTAAGATTAATATCTACATCCTGATCTGAAAAAAGAAAACATGAAACCAAAATCAGAATATGCCACGTTCTCTGCTCAATTCAGTCAACGATAATCCTGCTGAAATATAATAATAATAACAAGTATTTCTAATGCGTACTTTTTAATAAATCATTACTCAATGCGCTACATATTAAATAAACAAAAACATTGGAAGTATTCACAATTAAAAGCATCAAATATAAGACATGGACTTCACTAATATGATTGTCAAAAATAGGTAATATTTGACACTTGATTGGAATGTCTTCAGAGTGTTCATATTCCTGATAGTACTTAGCAGTCTATTCCACATAACTGGGAGCACATAGCTAAAAGCCCGATCTCCACAATGCTTGGTTCGGCTACGAGGATTCACGAGGGTGGTAGATATGGAAGATCGTAAAGAATAGTGGCCTTGCTTCACGGCAAGAAGATCATTGATGTGAGTAGGTGCTGCGTCATCATGGTCATGAAGAGCTTTGAACACTAATGTCAGGATCTTGTATTCAATTATTCTCGACACATGAAGCCATTGGGGTTCTTTAGGGTTGAGTAATATGATCGTATTTGCCCACTCCTTTAAGAACTCGGGCAGCGTTGTTGAGTATTCTTTGTAGTCTTGAGGCCAAAGAATGTGGTAGACCAGCAAGCAGGGCATTACAACAGTCCACTCGCGTCGTGACACGGGCATGGATGTAAACAAATTAAAAAAACGGGGTAAACTATCTTGAATTGATTAGGGGCGGGTAAATAATTGCAGGGGAGGAGGGAAAACATATAAATGATATCATACAGAGCAATGTAATAATATGATGGGTGGATGAAATCGTGTCTATTCGGTGGAAACTGGCTCATATCGCATTCATTCATTCATGAAGAACAATAAGATTTAGTAACAACGGTTAAAGGGAAACACAGCCTTGGTCAATAAATGTTCTGTTGGAAAGGAGAAAAATAAAGAAAACAGACTGGTGAAAATTTGAAAGAAATCGGACAAGCGATGAGAAAGTTATTGCTGCTTTAAAATTGAGATCCCTTGATTTCAAATTGGCAACTGGGTAAGTAAATTATGACAAGGGGCAAGGACAACTTTCAGTCACTTGTTCGTTGCCTGTTTAAAATTTAAATCAATTAACTTGTAAACTTGAATAACACGGTTATCAATAACATAAGAAACAATAAATACTTTTGACGTTTGTAGTTCAACTGTTTAATTCAATATTCCGATATCCTAAATCAGCATACAATGACCAGATGAATAATTACATCCAATTTGGAAAAGGCATATGGAGTTTCTTTTGCATAATATAGGGCAGGAACGTAAATATAATGAATTATACATGTTATAAGAAATGTAATATGAAAACCTATAACTTTAGCATATAATAATAACACTTTCAGCAATATGATAATTAAAGTTCGGTTTCTTGTGAAAGAAACTGAGTTCCGGTATAAACTTTATGATTTCAAATATTATGGTTAAGTCATACTTTCTTCGATGAAAGCGGGTGACAATACCACTGTCTGAACTGGCGAACGAAAGTTCTCTTGAGTCGACAATTGGGGTGTATGAAGACAATCACCAGGAACACAACGTAGTTCCTAAATAACATTCACTCAGAAGTGTTGAATGTTGACGGCGAGTCCGTCATCAGGCCAGAGCCCGTGTTGTATCTCTTGACAAGGATAGTACTCTCTTAGCCCAGCTAAACGGTAGACCAAAACTGCGACTGCTTTAAAGAAATAACATATAGTTTTCTAGAAAAAGTTCTCACTCCATAATCATGCAACAATTATATTAACTATAACTACCTTGCATAAATGATAACATTATTCAATAAAAACTTCATGATTAATCATGATTTGGATGCTCACTATACTGTATATTATTAAATCAACATTAAATTACAATCCTTCCATAAAACAGATTTCTTCCAAAAAGATTTTAAAGGAGACATATAATATATATTTTCATATACTCCAATGCCAATGGACAATTCCTATAAAAAACAAACACTATTCCTCTTGTGTTTTAAAATAAAAATTATATAATATTATAACATCTAAGATACCATGTAAGCTATTAAGTGGTTTCATTTTTTTAAAACAAAAATACAAAAAATACAACATTACAAAACTTACGGATATCTTGGTAATTCCGGTCCTTGTTGCTGATCATGGTGTGTGTGGCAGTCATGTGAAGGATTCTATGATTAGCCAGCCTGAAGATGCTAGTGTTGAATCTTTAAACCCTCGTTACACCGGTCTCAACACTCAAGACACCTCAGCAACATCTCTCACACAGGAAAAGGTGAAAACCTAACCTTCCCAAACCAAGGTTAAAATATGTTCTGCCCAGGGTATCTTGCTCCAAATGCTCACTCCAACACACACTTCAGTTTCTAACCAATAATATCACTGCTTGTCCCTATCGCCAAGCAGCAGAACACAATTTAATTGCATTCCTTTTCTGGGGGGGGGGGGCGAAAACAAAATTACCGTGAACTATTACCTAACAATGCAGCGACCTCATTTTGTGTCAGCTCTGTGCAGTGTAGCAGAAAGGAGAAGAATTAAGCAAAAAGAATAGTGTGCACGCTCCTAACAATGCAGCAGCCTTTTTTTGCGTGCAAGCTCCCTACACTACAGCTCCTGAGGAATCAGCTGGTTAAACATTATATGCAACAAAAGAGTAAGATTAGGACAAAATAAATTTCTTCACTAGTCCTGAAAAAAAAAAATCATGTCCAAGGTGACACTTTCCCATAGGGCCATGTACTTAATTACTAGATATTTGTGGTTTTCTCCTAAGTATCCATTCCCCTGGGGCAGTAAACTATATATAACCCAGGTAGTATATTGTTTTATGTCCTCATGAAATAAAAATATAATTTGAAGCTTTTCCGGTAAACTTTGAAAATGTTCCTCAGTATTAAAAAAGTACGCCTATCATTAAAGCTTGATATGCCTTTAGTAGTAATTGACAGACGTCGAAAAGACTTTCTTGCCATGCAATGATGCAGAAAAGTATTGGATGTGTGGGACTGGGAATCTGTCGGGCACCGTCCTTGCGTTCAGAGAGCGATAGTCCCCACACGGCCTCCAGTCACCAGGCGTAGGTTTCAGCGCCATTTGGAGAGGAGATGCCCAGTTGCTGCTGGATGGTCTGATAATCCCCAACTCTTGCATGTGTTCAAACTCAGTACGAGCAATGACTAGGCGACCTGTAGCCAAACGAAGAGGGCGTGAAGAAACTGGGGGGCCAGTTGTCTCAATATGATGTGTAACCGAGTGCTTCACAGCCTTCTGGTGATAATCTGGGCGGGTGATATCCGGGTACTGCTTCAAAATTGTGGCATACCTATCACTGCCAGTAGAGGATGGCCTAGCCCTAGAGATCATCGGGCTGATTACCCGTGTGTGTATTGGAGCGCAGATCCCATTGACGCTCATCTTTGTCAAGGAGTCTACCAGTCTACGGCGTCGGACATCTACAAGGAGCCCAAAGTTCTTGAGGAAATCAGCCCCAATGATGGGCGTGGGTAGGTCAGCCACAACAAAGACGTCGCGGAATGTCCTCCTCAGTCCCAAGTCTAACGTGACAGTGCGTTCCCCATACGTGGGAATGGCTGACTCGTTGACAGCTTGTGAGGAGAATGGCGAATGAGGACCCTGGCGCTTCTCCACTGTAGAGGGCGTGATCACACTCACATCAGCGCCAGTGTCCACTAGAAATCTAAAGCCAGTAGTTCGATCGTGTACGTAAAATAGGCGACCTTGCTTGGGTCCAGCACGGGTGGTTGCATTTAGTCCCGGCTGGCTCTGGCTTTTCCCTGGGTAAATTGCTGGGGACCTTGAAAAGGGGAGGGAGGCAGACACTTGGGTGCACTGGCACCGTGCTTGAAATGATACCAGCACATGGGATACTTGTCACTCCTACTACTGCTTTGGCGTCTACTGCTGTTGGAGTGGTGCCTAGATGTGGATCGGCCACGTTCCTGTACCAGCTGGGTGGTCAACGCGTTCACCTGAGCAGTGAGCTTGTCAACCTGCTCCCTGAGTTGGACTATCTTGGAGGTTGACGAGGGTGCATGCTGAACAGAAGAAACTGAACCTGCAGATCGTACGTCTACAATACTGTCGGCTAAATCTGCTAGCTGGTTGACAGACATTTGCATCTCGGCTGGATGCAAGTTGACAGACATTGCATCTCGGCTGGATGCAAAGATAGCCTGGACGTGGTGGGGAAGCCGCTGGAGAAAGAGCTGCTTAAAGATTGTGTCATCTATCTTAGCAGTCTCGAGAAGCTGACCCATCATGTGTAACAACTGCGAGGGTTTACGATCCCCGAGCTCCTCCTTGATAAGCAACTGCTGAAGACGCTTCTGTTCAGACACCGATGTGCGCCGTACCAGCCCAGCTCGCAGTCGAGTGTAGGGGTTAGATGTCGGCGGATCAATTAGAATGTCCCGAACCTCCTGTGCAATTTCGGGCTGCAAGGCCGAAACAACGTGGGCATACTTCGTCTCATCTACGGAAATCCCCCTTGTGAGAAACTATGCTTCTACCTGTGCGAACCAAACGGCGGGTTGTGCGGCGAAAAGGGTGGGATCTAGAGCGACACAGCCGCGATGTTAGGCGGTGCGGGCCCCGGCCCGGCCGGCGTGGAAACCGACGGAGTGGTGATTGGGTTATGCAGCGGAGGATGTGGATCAGTCATGATGGCGAGAATAAAAACGCGAGAACGGAGACGGAGTCACCAATTTAGTAATAATTGGCAGGGTGTGATATGAAATGATTTCCTAACTACAATTTTTATATGTTCTCTACTTATTCTACTCACCAACTGTCTGACTTCCAATAAAAAAGGCACACTTGAGCTGATTCACGGAGTCCATGAAATGTTGAATTAAGCTTCGAATATAATAACGGGAGCTATCGGTTGCAGTGGTATCTGAGCGATTTAGTCCGTTGAGGGGGCAAAACGAAAACTTGTCGCGTTATCTTGTCCGCGAAAAAGAAGAAAATGAATTTGAAGCTCCTTTATGGCACACGAAAAACGCGAATAAAATAATCCGCAGGTATGTCCACAGATGAAAAGTTGAACTCAGAAATGCAGAACTATATAACTCCAATATATAAAAATCCAAGTGTATAAATCAAAGTATGGGTATATAAAAAACAAAAGACTGGTTTAATTTCAAAACCACGAGGTTTAGCGACTTTCTTCAGTAAACGCGTGACCACGAAGTTGACTCCTCGAGATCACAAGAAGAAGTGGGGCAAAACGTTTCCACAGAAAAAGCTCCGAGATAAGCCACGCCTTGAACTGAAATGATTGGTTGAATAAAAGTTTGTTGACCATAAACAAAAGCTGTCATTCGTTGATGGATTGTAAAAAAGAAACTTGATTGGCTGTTCAGAAGTCTATAAGGCATGGAGCTTTGGAATGCGCGTACATGTCAAAAAAAAGTATTACAAAACAGGAAATGTTCGTACGCTTAGAAATATGTGAAAACATGTGATTTACAAAGGTGAATGGACTTTATAGAAAATGAAGTTCTGTATAATTTGAAGAAAATGGGAAGTTGTTACAATGCCCCGTTTCAAGTTTATTCATGGCGGCTTATTGTTTGTTAGCTAAATCTAATTGGTTCCATGACATTTGCTCCGATGGCAAATATGCACGTTAAGCCAAACATAAAATTTAACCTCCAAAAATAAACCCACAGTACTGGACAAGCTACAATGACTTTAACATCCTACCGGGTACCCATTTAGCACCTGGGTCGAGAGTGGCAAAGTGTAGATTAACGCTTTGCCAAATGACGCCAGACCGCGGTGGAATTCGAACACACGACCTTCTGTTTACAAGGCGAGAGTCAGAACCACTACACTACGGCTCCATGATGATGATGATGATGATGGTGATAATGATGTTAATATGCCTAAATTCTAAGCGTTGCCTACTATTACACCCCAGCTTTAGCAAAGCTATTCTTATCGGGTGATCCATCATTCAAAGATTTTCTTTCTACCGGATACTCATTTACTACACCTGGGTGGAAAATATTGCAAATGCAACTAAACGCCTTGCCAAAGGATGCGAGTGCTGCGTTGGGATTTGAACCCCGGGCCTCTCGGTTCAAAGTCCGGAAACCTATCCACTGAGTCACAGCATCTCTTTGTCGAGTTTGACGCCAAAATAGAGCTCTTCCTTGCATCTTCGCCAATCCTCTCCACTGATCGTGCTGATACTTCGTCAGTGATTTTACGAACCGGCTCAAACCTAGTTTTCGAATTATTTATTTTGCATATTCTGAAAGTCCGTGATTCATTCTATTGATTTGCCAAATTTCAGATCAAAATTCGTTTTATTTAAAAAACAGAAGCAAATTTAATTATTTTACTAACCGGCTCAACCCCCTCCTTTGATTTTACGAACTGGCTCAAACCATACTTAGTGTACTATTAAGTCTCTGGAAAGGCGCGCTCAGGTCAACGACCCGACCAACGAACGTAGAGGGCAGCAACAAACAAGCGTGTTGTTCTAAGGAAGGTCAACTCTGCTCGAATTGATTGATTGATTGATTGATTGATTGATTGCATTTATTCTTTTTCATTCCAAAATACAACAAAAGTTACAAAGTATAGCAAAACACAAAAATATAATTTTGTGACCACTTTAAAAAATAAGGTGGGTTTTTTCCAACTGTGTTGAGTTTATTTTTTTCATTTGTTAATTTTAAACATTTTTTTATGATTTTTTGTTTCAGATCGGTTGTTCTGAGGAATAATATTAAAATATTACTCCCATTTTTTGAAAAAAATATGAGGCTTGAATAATCATGAGTTTATCATTTTTTTCTCATTTTGGAATAATAAGCCTATGACGAGGATACCTCTGGTTTGTTATTGTCTTCTGCTAAATTCCGCTGCACCACTAATAAATGCATAGACAACCACCGTCCAAATCGAGGTCGTTCTTCTTGCCTGGATGCGCCGAGTCTGGCCCGGTCGCGTAGCTTGCTATAGTGACGTTGATGTAGCACCAGGCGACTCGTCTTAGATCTTTTAGTAACATAGACAATGACGTCTAATTTGCCTGGCCTGATTTTAAATGCAATGGTTTCAGTGCTGATGTTTATCAACGATGATTGATCAAGGTTAGATTTCAAATTTTAAATTTTATTTGACTTTTAAGTCGAAGAATCTGAAATAAAAGCGCTTCATCCCCGAAATCCGGGTCGAAATTGCAACTCTGAGTCCGAGACCATGGCACGGACGGCGAAAAAAACCCATGCATCGGATGCATTGCATTGGCTGCACGCTGCACAGCCACAGAGCCAGGCTGCGTCGAAGGTCGATCGAGCAACCACTGAAACTTCTAAAGACTAAAGCCAAATTAAGCTTATGAACGGCCACCTATCCACATGTGCCTAGTTTTCTTCAATAAATTTCTGAGAAAAATCAGCCAACTGAGGGAAACTGATTGCAATGTTACATCGTTTGGCAGAAAGTGCCATCACCGTTTGGCGTTAGACATAACTTTGTTAGATCTAACTCAGAACTTCAGAAGGGTCTAATCAATGTGGTCTACTAACGTTATAGGGCTGGGGCCAGATTAGTTTCTTGAGACAGAAGTGAATTGATTTGACTACAGCATCCATATCTTAATTTGACCATTGAATCTCTGCAATCAATGTTTAAAGAATTTTACATATTGCAAGCGAAAGAGCAAAGTGACCGAGCTTGTGATTTTAGGGTCTAGGCCTATGCATTTTCTAAAGTCAATTTTAAAGGACAAGTCCACCCCAAAAAAAAGTTGATTTGAATAAAAAGAGTAAAATCCAACAAGCATAATACTGACAATTTCATTAAAATCGGATGTAAAATATGAAAGTTATGACATTCTAAAGTTTCGCTTAATTCCACAAAACAGTTATATGCACATCCTGGCTGGTATGCAAATGAGGAGACTATGAAGTCACCCACTCACTATTTATTTTGTATTTTATTACATGAAATATTAAATATTCAAATTTTCTCTTCATTGTCAGGTGACACAACAATATTCCCCCCTGAACATGTGGAATTAGTATTGTTTAATACTATATGGTTCAGTCAAGTTGGTCCGTATTGTCAAATCTATAAAAAAATGAAATATTGTATAATTCAAACAATAAAAAACAAAATAAATATTGAGTGATGGACATCATCGACTGACTCACCTAGTTGTGCATATCACTGTTTTGTGAAAAATAAGCGAAACTTTAAAATGTCGTAACTTTCTTATTTTACATCCAATTTTGATGAAATTTTCAGCACTATGCTCGTTTGATTTTTCTCTATTTATTCAAGTCAGCATTTTCCTAGGGTGGACTTGACCTTTAAGGATTTCATGTCTAACTTAGATCTAGATCTAGGCCTAAACTTTTCAACCATAGATAGAATCTTTTAAATCTAGACTCAAGGGCCCGTATTCTGATAGCAGGTTTAACTTAACCCTAGTCTAAAGTTAGCCCTGGTTTAACTAAACCTCCTCTAAACCTCACCTCTGGTCTAAGTGTAGTTTAATTATTTTGGTATTCTGATAGCCAGGTTTAACTAAACCTGGGTTAAACCCGGGTTTAAATTCTTTTTGGAAATAATAATCCTCTTTTAACCAATACTAGCACCTTTTTGGTAAATTAGTGCTGCAGGGATGACTGCAACAAAGTTGAAAACATTTCACTAAAGTTGTTTTTTCTTAAAAATTTGGATTTTATGGAAACTAATTACAACTATTGTAGTGAAAGAAAAGCATTCATCACCCATATATGGTAAGAAATTTTCATTCAGATTATCTTTATATTTTTTAATTACTAAAACATTTCAATCCCAAACCGAGTGACCTGCATAGTTTTGTGTGTATCAGTCCCATTGATTGCTTTTCATGTTTGTCAAAATCTAAATTGAATAGATTCACCTCACCCACTCTAGACTAGAGTCTAGACTCTAGTCCTATAGATCTAAAACAATAAGTTAAGAGGTCGACATCTTTATTCTAACTTTATGTAAGGGGAAATTTTTGTAACTTTTGAGAGTAGTCTTGGGTCTAACATTAGGCCTAGGCTAGTATAGTTAGATCTAGCTTAGGCCCAATTGTTTGGAGGAGAATTGAACATTGTTTTGACTTTTTTTACTTTCCTGAAGCAAACCGTAGTCTAGTGGAGCAACCGAGACTGAAGCTACATTATACATATTTATAGTATTGGTCTAGGCCTAGAACATCATTTAGGAATTAGGCTGGCTTAGCCTTGGGACAGGGATAGATATAGATCTATATTCTAACCTTAGTCTTAGTTAGAATCTAGTAGAATAGATCTGATTTGTCTTAGACAAAAAGCTTCAGTCTCTGTATTGTTCCGCTGAGTCTATGATGAGTATGACAGTCTACGTTGCCGTTGGCCTCTCTCACCAAGGCAATGTGATATGACAATAAAATGTCAGAATTTTTTCAATAAATCCCCAGAAACGACGGTTATTCCTGTCTACAGTGTTAGATCTGACTATCGCTATGCATTGCCATTGCTTGCCAAGTAACTAGGCCTGGCTAAATGACATCTCTCTACTCCTGTTTTAGGTCCATATCTGTTTCTTTGAAGAGTTTTTATTTTATTTAAATATTTTTGGGGACTTGTTTAGGTTTCCAGGTCCAGGACTAAAAAACAGGCCTAAACCTAAACCAACAACAGCTTAGTCTTGACTAGACTAGGCCAGGCCTAGATTTATGTAAGAATTTAGATCTAGGCCTTACGTTAGTCTGTGCTATCTAGTCTACTGACTTACTGTATGATCTAGAATCTCTAACGCTGGCCTAGTTCTAGACTAAATAACTTAGACCCTATCTAGATCTAGAACTAGATCTGTATCAATCTAGGTCTACATGTAATAGGTCTAGATCTAGAGCTTTGTAGACTCTCAATTTAGATTCTAAATCGAAAAATAGTAAATGTAGGCTAGTCTACAGTAGATCTACTCATCTAACCTTAGGCATGACAAAAGAAGTAGGCTAGAGATCTAACGGATTATTACTAGATCTAAAGAATCTAGATCTAGGCCTAGATCTAAAGCTAGGGACTGTAGTTCGAGATCTAGAGGTCTAGCTCCCCCCTTAAAACTAGAACTAAGGCTAAGCCTACAGCTACATGTAGTTCTCTATGTAGCCAAACAACAGTTAGCATTGACTATTGTCTTAATGATTAATCTTATTTTGGTGTGTGTAGTTACCATACAAACACATATTTTGATGAATGAGAAAATGTGTCTTGCAGATTATTTTACCTCAAAACCTATGTGTTCTAAATTCATGAGCATAGGCCTATGTCATAAAATGAAGAAGTTCAATCCACGAGATGTGTTTACACATTTATTGATTTAATATGATGTTACCATGGCAACAAAGTTTCCAACACACACAAATATATGTCTTGCAGATCTATACCTCAAAACCAATGTGTGAGCCGACTTTTATAAGAATTGGTTGAAAAATGAAAACTAATGAAGGAGTTCAAACCGCAAGATTTTCACCTAATTTCATTATGTAATATGTTGTTACCATGGCAACACGATTTCTGATACACCCAAATATATGTCTTGCAGATCTATACCTCAAAACCAATGTGTGAGCCAACTTTTATAAGAATTGGTTGAAAAATTAAAACTAATGAAGGAGTTCAAACTACAAAATTTTCACCTTATTTTCGTTATTTTAAAAGGTTTGTACTCAACACTTATCCTACCTTACCTGAACTACGGTATACTTGCATGGGGTAATTCGTTTAATTACCAACTGGATAAATTGTTAATTCTTCAAAAACGGGTATTGCGAATAATTTGCCATTCTGACAGGTTAAGTCACACAAACATTTTATTTTTTAACAATAAAATATTAAAGGTGCATGATTTATATAATTTCTTTTTAGGTTGTTTCATGTTTCAATTGAACGCAAATGCTCTTCCTCATGCTTTTACATCACTATTCCAAAAGAATCAACATTTGCATACTTACCCTACCCGACAGTCGTCATTCTTTCACTTGCATAGGTTGAGAACAGTACTTAGGAAAAGAACGATAGTATATACTGGTCCAGTTTATTGGAATTCCTTGGATATGACACTTAAGCAACTACAAAATTATAATATTTTCAAACATCACTTGAAAGCAAAGCTTCTTCTTCGATATAATGAAACAAACTGAAATTGCTATTTATTGGCATGCTCTATTGCATTTTTGTCCATAAATTATTATCCAGAAGTTTCTTAAATTCTGTTTGATGGCAGCTGCTTACTTTATTTCTTTTGTTTTCTTATTTCTTCGTTTCTTTCTTTCATTGTTTTTTGTCACGTTTCTGTGTTGTGTTGTTTTTGTGGGTGTAATTTAATTGATAAAATGTTGTCACGTGTATTATTACTAAGTAGTAATGTCAAATGTAATGTATAAAAAAGGGAACCTTATCTACAAGCATTCTGCTTCTAAGGTTTCCTCCGCTTTTCCGTTTTTTATGTATTTAAACATGTATTAATATGTAGTGATTAAGAATGCTTGCTATCTATACTTATATAGTCTACGTGTGTAATGGTTGCTCAGCTTAGTTATGTCAGTTAAGTTATCAAAGTTTTGTAACATAACGGATTTGTGGAAATAAAACCTAAATGAAATAAATGAAATGTTATATAATATGTTGTTACCATGGCAACACGATTCTGATACAGGCAAAAATATGTCAGACATCTTCACCTCAACATTAATGTATGTGCCAAATTTTTAAGAGAATTGACCAGTTGGAAACTGATAAAGTAGTTCAAATCACAAGATTTTCATCTAATTTTTTATATTTGATTTGTTACCATGGCAACATGATTTTTTTTTATAAAGACATAAAATATTTTTTGCACATCTTCACATCAAGACTAATGTTTGTACCACATTTCATGAGAATTGGTTAAAACTTAGGAAGTAGTTGGAATTGCAAGATTTTTACATAGTTTTTGCCATAATATACCGTTTCCATGGCAACACAATTTCCAACACATGCAAAAATGTGTCTTGCAAATCTTCACCTCAAGACTTATGTCTGTGCCAAATATCATGAGAAATGGTTTGAAAATTATAAAGTAATTAAAACCACAAGTTTTTCACCTAATTTTCGATATTTGATATGTTACCATGGCAACGCGATTTTTTATATACTTTAGGCATAGAATATGTTTTGCACATCTTCACATTAAGACTAATGTATGTGCCAAATTTCACGAGAATTGGTTAAAAACTGAGGAAGTAGTTGGAACAGCAAGATTTATGCTTAGTTTTTGTCATACTATACCGTTACCATGGCAACACAATTTCCGACACATGCAAAAATGAGTCTTGCACATCTTTACCTCAAAATCAATGTGTTAGCCAACTTTCTTGAGAATTGGTAGAAAACTGATTAAGTATTTTAAACGGCAAAATTTTGAACCATAATATACTGTTACCATGGCAACACAATTTCCGAAAAAGGGAAAAAAAAATTCTTACACCTCCTTACCTTGAGACCAAAGTGTGTTCCAAATTTCATGAGAATCTGTTAAAAACTGAGGAAGTAGCTCGAAATGCAATATAGGCATAAATTCTAAAAAATTGTTGGCCATGATTTGTTGGATTTAAACCAGGCTTAAACTACCCCCTGCGCGAGTTTAACTTTTTGAGGATTTATTACCACACTTAGACCAGGGTTAACTTAAACCTTGCTATCGGAATACGAAATTTAAACCTAGGTTTAAATATGGCAGTTTATTACCACACTTAGACTAGGGTTAAGTTAAACCACGCTATCAGAATACGGGCCAAGGAATTTACCCTGTACGGACTAAAAGAATCCTAACCTAGCCTAGGCTGGCATATTGACCGAACCGAGCCTTGGGGCTTGCATGGGCCAACCCTCAATTATGGTCTAGGTCTATAGGCGTCCTATACTTCCACAGCTGAAATCCGTCTGTTTTTAGTTTATTATTATTATTATTTTGCTTTTTGCATATCTTCTACCAAGTAAAACAAGTCGTAGTAGATTTTACTAGTAGGTCTACTAAATCTAGATTTAGTTAGTCTTTGATATCCCGTGTGGAACATCGACAAGCGGATCGAGACTGTTCAAAGCTTTTTGTGTAGGTAGACTAATAATGTTAGATCTATTCTTAGACTGAGGTCTATCGATCTAGATCTAAGTTAGATGTAGACTTCACTTATGTATGTAGATATCTAGAGCCCCTTTCACAATTGACGTACGAGTATTTGCGACCTTTTGGTCGTGCGACAGGCTGCAACAGGCATCAATCGCTAGTCATCTCATAAGATCACACAGAGGCTTTCACAGTTCCAATAGCTGTCGTACAACAAAAACAACCACTAAAACCCACTGCACGAGTAAGTCGCTTATGCTCCTATTGTGCTCGTGCGATCACATGCGAGTGTTGCACGAGCACAACTGATTGCATAGTCGTGAGAGTCGACGTTAGACAATGCGATTGTACGTACGTTTGAATGAAACCAGTGTGATTGATGTGAGGTATAGACCAATTCGAACTCATAGCAATGTAATAGCAGCCATAGCTTTAATCTCGTAGAGTTTATGTTACACTTTTTTTTCTAATATTTTCTGCCCTCTCTTTTATTTATTCTTAACTCTTACTTTATAACACCGAGGAACAGTCGCATACAGGCGAATACAACGGTAGTGCAATGTTGTAAGCCGTGTCGCGATCGGTCTTGCAAAAGTCATATGGCCTATATATTATCGCACCCAGTCGCAAGACTGGTCTCTATAGGTCGCTAGCACCTGGGCAAGTGTTGTACGACCTCCAGTCGACTACATGCGACAACTTAGTTATGCCACCTCTCGCACTAAGTCGTACAGCGTTGAACAACACTCACACGATGATCTCCAGACCGATGGTACGATCTGATGCGAGTGAATCGATTGTATTTGATCGCGTTTGGATTTTGAACATCTTCAAGTTCAGATGCGACCAGTCACGACCACATCGAGTTCGTGCGATCGTCTACAACGACTGCGAGTGCTCGCAAGACACCAAGAGATCAATCGTGCAACAACAAGAAAAAAACCGCTGCAGGCGGTCGTAATCTGGTCGTACGTCAATTGTGGAAGGGGCTTATTTATTCTTAACTCCTATTTTGTAACACCGAGGAAATGTCGCATACATGCGAATGCAACGGTAGTGCAATGTTGTAAGCCGTGTTGCGATCGGTCTTACAACAGTCTTATGGTCTACATATTATCGCACCCAGTCGCAAGGCTGGCCTCTATAGGTCGCTAGCACATGTGCAAGTGTTGTACGACCTCCAGTCGACTAAATGCGACTACTTAGTTGTGCCACCTCTCGCATCAAGTCGCACAACGTTGAACAACACTCACACGATGATCTCCAGACCGATGGTACGATCTGATGCGAGTGAATCGATTGTATTTGATCGCGTTTGGATTTTGAACATCTTCAAAGTTCAGATGCGACCAGACACGACCACCTCCGACCACCTCGAGTTCGTGCGATCGTCTACAACGACTGCGAGTGCTTGCAAGACACCAAGAGATCGATCGTGCAACAACAAGATAAAACTGTTGCAGGCGGTCGTAAACAGGTCGTACGTCAATTGTGAAAGGGGCTTAAGTAAGATTTAGTTTTAGATTAGAAGTTTTGGGAAAATGCTGAAACGAAATAATAACACTACTAACTTTAGACGTGAATCAATTTTTTTTATACCCATTTGCATTGCTACCGGTTCTTTATTCATATATATAAAAAAAAAAAAAATGAGTCACACAGCCTTTTGATAAATGCTGGTCGATGGATTGGCCGCCATGTCGATCGTGGTCTGCCTAGAACAACAAGTACCAGCAGTGCTAGACTAGAGGTTGAGAGCTAATCGGACGACGTAACATACGGAGCTTAAGCAAGGAGTGATGATGGGTTCAGCGAAGAGCTCAGAGAAAAATAAGTTGGTCATATTCAATCCCGAAATGCTTTGCGAGTGGTCACAAAATCGTCTCGGCGCAAATCACCTAATACAGCCGTTTGGTAAAATCGCTGATAACAACAATCACTGATTTGGTAATGATTTTAGTTTCTAAAACTTATATTTGTATGGTTTTAAATATAAATGTACGTTTTTAAAAGTATGTGTAATCACACAATTTTTTAACGTTACCTTTGATATCGATGTAGTTATATCCTTTCATATTGCTTTCGTGATCGCTACTAATTTTTTGTTGTATTTGATCGGCGTTTCGTTGGATTTCGTTGGCATGAATAATAAAATGTGCGCGCAGCTCAGCTGCATGCGTGTATTGAGTTGACCTTCCTTAGAGCAACACGCTGGTCAGAGTTATTTAATAACTCTGACGCTGGTGTGTTGCTGCCCTCTACGTTCGTGGGACCCGACCTAGATGCTGCGCGTATGTGCTTTGCGCAGGGTTTGTTCCTTTAAAAATCATGCAGATCGCATGAATGATTTTACGAACTGGCTCACACCGTTGACCGTGGATTGCGCATGGTTTGTGCCGCTAAAAATAAGCGCGCATGGTGCGCGTGATTTTACGAACTGGCTCAAACCCCCTGTTTTGGGGAAAACTTAGCAACTTCTCAAATGCATACATGCACTTCATTTCAAATATTGAGATAATGAATACGAATTGGGGACAAAATTGTGCATATTATAAAAGAATATAATGTATGCTTTAAATTGTTATAAAAAACCGATCTGGTTTCTTTCAAAGCATAAAGTTATAAGGGTCTGAAAAACATTTGAACGCGATTATCTCAAAATCAGATTTTGGAGACCAGAGGAGGTTTGAGCCAGTTCGTAAAATCACTGACGACTTACAAGCGTCACATGCTATTCCGGCGTATCTGCTTCCCGGACATTCCCCAACACTACCGAGGGTGCACTGATGTATTCTAGCGTTTTTCCTAGGGCAATCCATTCGAGTGTAGGTGATGTTGACATCGGATTCCCCCCATAGGTTTCGTCGCGTTAATACGTTGCTCCGTTCGTATCCTAAAGATCCACAAATTACTTCCGCGACATCAGGTATCCAATTGCCATTTCCGCAGAGGGCTCTCCATGATCCGTCCACCATGAACTCTATTTGGCCTATATTTGGGGTCTCTCCGCGAGTGAGACGTACAGATGTCGCAGTTTCTGCGTGTAAAACAGAGGGGGACAAAGTAGGGCAATTCCATAAAATTATCAACCTTTTTGTACGTCCGCCCCCATTTTTCTCGAGTGTTACTTCACTTCATAAACTGACCAAGCAGGGGCAGCGGAACAGTTTTCAAAGGGGGGGGGGGAGGCTGACCATGCAAAAAATCACAATCCTATCGTCATTTTTACGTTTTTGTACACGGTTTTTGAAAAAAGTGTGGGGTGCTGAAGCCCCCCCCCCCTCCAGCCCCTGCGGCCCCTGCAAGTCATGGTCCATTGAGAACATTACAGACTGTCAAAAGAACAAAAAATCAAAGACAGAAAATTTCATGAAGGTCTCACGTATAGGGGATCGGACGCACATAATTTATGGAATTGCCCAGTATAGAAAAAACAAAACACAGAGACCTGGGCCCCCTTCTCACAAAGAGTTACGATTGATCAAATCAATCGTAACTCTATGGAAATCCACCAGGGTCATAAGTTTTCTACAGGAAATATGCACAATGTCTTTTGTAACCACATAAATTTTCAACAACAAAAAAACGATGAATGCATGAATATACATTATAGCTAGAAAATATTTTGAACAAACATGCATAATAGATGTTGACGTTGCTGGCCGTCCATAGTTTCGATTGATCGGATCAATCGCAACTCTTTGTAAGACGGGGCCCTGGTGCTTTTCCTCCATATAAATCACCTTAAGTATTGCTTAATACCCCCCCCCCCAAAAAAAAAGTATCCACGATGGGAGTATGGCAGAAATATATGACTTGAAAAATGAAAGATAAATGGGGATAATATAAATGGAAAGTAGCTATGAATCTTGCCTAGGATATAACAAATGGGACAACAGGCGGACACGATCATCTAAAATTAGAAACAATTAATACAAGAGGAGTGGTAAACGCACACAAAGCCACCCAACCACCTACACCAACCCTCGCACACACACAAACACCCTCTCCCTCACACCCCCTCACACACACACACATATATATATATATATATATATAAAATTATACATGTACAACAGCCTTGGCAACTCTTTAATTTAAATATTCTGTGAAAGAAATGGATGAAGAGAACGCCATTGTTCTCTTCATCCATTTCTTTCACAATATATATATAAATTTATATATATATATACATGTATATATACAGTGCGTATCAAAAAAACGGGACAGTTTTGAAAAGTCTATACAAAATTGTTTCAAATTATGACATCTATATTTTGATGTTTTAATAGATGCTCTGAAATCTAATCTTTGAAATGCCATTTAAAAAAATAATTTTGCTCATGCTTGAGCGAACACGGGACGTTTTTGTCGGGGGTTCAAAAAGAGGCTTGCGCGAAAATGGCAGAAATGAGAAATTTGATGATCAGACTTCTTGCTAATCAGCAGACTTCCTCTTAACCTTTTCATTATCTTTGCCACGATTTTCGAATTATGCTGTCAAATTTCATTTTTAAATTTGTTTATTTACTTGAATTATTTTTTTTTATTTAAAGTTCTTTAACCTTTGAATTTTCCTTCATAAGTAAGGAAAGAAGACTTTTTGTCAACTTAAGCAAGTCAGGATTTGCATTATTTTTGGGGAAAACTTGAAATTATTAAAATCTTTTATTATGTGGAGCGTTGTGGCCCAGTGGATTAGTCTTCTGACTTTAAAATAGAGGGTCGTGGGTTCGAATCCGAGCCATGGCGTAATTTCCTTCAGCAAGATATTTATCCACATTGAGCTGCACTCAACCCAGGTGAGGTGACTGGGTACCCGGCAGGAGTAATTCCTTGAATGCACTGAGCGCTGAAAGGCAGCTCGAGCTAAAGCCGGGGTAATAATAATAATAAACAATGCGCCTCGGAATAGAATATTTCTAGATAGGTGGCGCTATATAAATGCCTATTATTATAATTATTATTATGTGAAATTAATTATGTCATGGTACCTTTAAAAAAAATGAATCCTATTTTCAAGGGGTTATTGATTCCTTGACCAAGTTTTATTGTTGTGCTTGACAGGACAAACAGGAAAAGATTCATGTCTTCCAATTGCAATGGTGTATTGTGTCAATTTTGAAGAAGCTAGATATAGCAAATAGGATAGAGTGTATTAAAAAGTTGTGAGGGAGCGAAGCGAGCAAGCAAAAATTTCCACTTTTTTAATTGAAATATCGAATTTTATGATAGATTTTGACATAATATTCAGAAAATAAATCATATTTCACTTCCTATCTTTCCTTTTATTTCCTTTCCACTTTTCTTCTTTTTTATTGAAGGGGGGGGGGGGGGGGGAGCAACCCCGAGCCACTGCATGCCACTGTTCAAAGGCACCATAACATTTGTAGCACACAATGAAAGGATTTGAAAAAAAATACACGCTCTCCCATACTTCGGTTGAATTTTTGTTATTTTTGCTTAAAGAAGAATATTCATATCTAAAAGAGAACGTATAAAAAAGTAACAGCAACAGAACATTTCAAGCAAATAAACAGATTTGAAAATATTATTGCAAAGATAATGAAAAGGTTAAGAGGAAGTCTGCTGATTTGCAAGAAGTCCAATCATCATATTTGTCATTTTATGCCATTTTGGCGCAAGCCTCCTTTTTAACCTCAGACAAAAACATTCCGTGTTCGCTCAAGCATGAACGAAGCTGTTTATTTTAGTGGCATTTGAAAGATAAGACGTCAGATCATCTATTAACACTAAAATATAGACATCATAATTTGAAACAAAAATTGTATAGACTTTTCAAATCTGTCCCGTTTTTTTGATACGCACTGTTATATATATATATATATATATATATATATATATATATATATATATATATATATATATATATATAGCTATATGCAGCAATGGAGATACACACCTGAAAGTTGACCCTGAGTCAACCGACTTGAAGTCAATTTACTCAGAGTCATGTTCAGGACTTAGAATTTTTTCGAGCTCAGAGAGTGTACTGCGGGCGGCAACGGAGTGCTTTATCACGATTGCAGTTTCTTTCAGTTGATTTTTCTAACATGTTGTCTGTTTTCTTGATAACTGTTCAACTGGTTTGAGTTATTGCTTGGTTATTCATCTCTATTTGCGTTTCCTGTATTAATTATAATGCCTTAATAACAAAATAATGAGTCTAGATTTGTCATTGCAATGTTCCACGCAGAGCGATTAATGTGGGGTTGTGGTCGCTTATTAGAACAGCCACTATACGTACGTGCATAGACCTGCTGCGTACTCTGCGGAGCGAGAGCCGATTTTGAGTAATTGTGTAGTCTTATTCCAGGAATAAATAAATAAGTAAAATAATAATTATAACAATGCTCTAATATTGTTTGGTTTTGTTTTTGTTGTTCAAACTGTGGTGTCATATTATGGTTCGACGCTTATTTTCCAAGATTCGTCAATTTACTGAGAGTCATGTTCAGGACTTAGAATTTTTTTGAGCTCGGAGAGTGTACTACGGGCGGCAATGGAGTGCTTTCACGATGGGAAACACAGTTGGGGGGTGTGATCGCTTATTAAAACAGCCACTACGTACATTCATAGACCTGCTGTGTGTTCTGCGGAGCGAGAGCTGATTTTGTGAAATAGTGTAGTCTTATTCCAGGAACGAATAAATAACTATAAAAAAGAGAGTAAAATTTTGATTATTTTTGTAGTTGAATAATATGGTTCCAAGATTAATCACCAACATATTTTTTCATTCAATTCTATTCGGATTACATCCAATTAAGTGTACTGAGGCCTAGATTAGTAGGGTTTCCAGGGCTGCAGTTGGGGGGGGGGGGGCAGTTGATATTTGAATTAACAATAAAAATGAAAACAAAGGTAGATCGGCTTGATTTCGATGTATACATAACATATCATAGATCCTGTCCATGTCTCAATTTTTTTTTTGGGGGGGGTGCAGTTGATATATTAATATAGCATAATACTCAGTATTATGATTATATTTCTTGATATAATGGACTAAAAGTGATGGAATGTTTTTGTACGGTGACTGGAGGTCACTGTCTGTAGTATTCACTTAACTTGATGTTGTTATGCCTCACTTCATGGATTTTCATGTTGAGATAACATTACCTTATCCCATACCCTGTCTATGACTCTTTTTTTTCCAGCGGGGGGGGGGGGGATTGATATCATGTTTTTGCATAAAACTGTAAATAAAACAACCTCAGTCGTGTGATTATATTCCTTCATGTAACTGACTAAAAGTGATGACATGTTTTTTTATTAAATGACTTGAGGGTTTTGTGGGTAGTATTAACTTTACTTGAAGTTTTGGGTCACTTTATGGTTTTCATGTGTGTACATTGTCTAGAGACATTTAATTTATCCCGGCATGTCCGACATCCACGTATCATACCTACTCATACTATTTTTTCCCATTTATTCAGTTATCTATTTATTTTTTTTTTATTTGGGGGGGGGGAGTTGATATTTAAAGACGCACATTCCTCGCCAGTAGTTCTGCAGCATGGAGACTTAACGCAGCAATGCCCACGCGATTTCGTGCGAATGGGACTGTGTGTTGTTATGACTCTCTTTGTGGATTTTCAGGACTAGATAACATTACCTTATATCCCTTAATATAATCAACTCAAAGAGAATATATGTTTTAGTTTGCTGACTTGAGGTCAATAATGGTGGTATTCATCTTACCTGAAGTTGTTATGACTCTCTTTGTGGATTTTCAGGAATAGATAACATTACGTTCTTCCCATATCCTGTCCATATCTTAATATAATAGTTTTTTTTTTTGGGGGGGGGATGGAGCAGTTGGTATCTTACTTTAGCGTGAAACTGACCTAAAATATATAAAGTATCTAAAGTAAGACATCCCTCATTAAAATCGACTCAAAGTGATGATATGTTTTAGTTTGCTGACTTGAGGGCAATAATGGTGGTATTCATCTTACCTGAAGTTGTTATGACTCTATTTGTGGATTTTCAGGAATAGATAACATTACCTTATATCCCTTAATATAATCGACTCAAAGTGATGATATATTTTACTTAGCTGACTTGAGGTCAGTAATGGTGGTATTCATCTTACCTGAAGTTGTTATGACTCTCTTTGTGGATTTTCAGGAAGAGATGACATTACGTTATTCCCATATCCTGTCCATATCTTAATATAATAGTTTTTTTTTTTTTTTTTTTTTTTTTTGGGGGGGGTGGAGCAGTTGGTATCTTACTTTAGCGTGAAACTGACCTAAAATATATGAAGTATATACAGTAATATATCCCTCATTAAAATGGACTCAAAGTGATGATATGTTTTAGTTTGCTGACTTCAGGTCAATAATGGTGGTATTCATCTTACCTCAAGTTGTTATGACTCTCTTTGTGGATTTTTTTAGCGTTGCGGGGTGATATGTATCGAAATCTGACATAGTTACCATATAGATCTAGATCTACTATTTTAATTATGTTGAAAAAAGTACAATTCAATGTCAATAGATCTACCGAGAATTGCCTCATCCGGCCTAGATCTTCATTTTCAACTTGACAAATCAAATCAAATCAAATTAATCGACATTTTCATACATGCGCGCACACACACACACACACACACACACATACATACACACACAAACCTTTTGAAGAAAATATGGGGGATGGGCGGGGGGGGGGCATGGGGGAACAGCAGCGCGCCCCACAAAGACACAAACCCTACCAGAAGTAGGCCTACAGCCACTGTCAGTACACTTTATTGGATGTCAAAATTGACGAATCTTGGAAAATAAGCGTCGAACCATAATATGACACCACAGTTTGAACAACAAAAACAAAACCAAACAATATTAGAGCATTGTTATAATTATTATTTTACTTATTTATTTATTCCTGGAATAAGACTACACAATAACTCAAAATCGGCTCTCGCTCCGCAGAGTACGCAGTAGGTCTATGCACGTACGTATAGTGGCTGTTCTAATAAGCGACCACATCCCCACATTAATCGCTCTGCGTGGAACATTACAATGACAAATCTAGACTCATTATTTTGTTATTAAGGCATTATAATTAATACAGGAAACGCAAATAGAGATGAATAACCAAGCAATAACTCAAACCAGTTGAACAGTTATCAAGAAAACAGACAACATGTTAGAAAAATCAACTGAAAGAAACTGCAATCGTGATATAGCACTCCGTTGCCGCCCGCAGTACACTCTCTGAGGTCGAAAAAATTCTAAGTCCTGAACATGACTCTGAGTAAATTGACTTCAAGTCGGTTGACTCAGGGTCAACTTTCAGGTGTGTATCTCCATTGCTGCATATAGCTATATATATATATATATATATATATAAACAGTGCGTATCAAAAAAACGGGACAGATTTGAAAAGTCTATACAATTTTTGTTTCAAATTATGATGTCTATATTTTAGTGTTAATAGATGATCTGACGTCTTATCTTTCAAATGCCACTAAAATAAACAGCTTCGTTCATGCTTGAGCGAACACGGAATGTTTTTGTCTGAGGTTAAAAAGGAGGCTTGCGCCAAAATGGCATAAAATGACAAATATGATGATTGGACTTCTTGCAAATCAGCAGACTTCCTCTTAACCTTTTCATTATCTTTGCAATAACATTTTCAAATCTGTTTATTTGCTTGAAATGTTCTGTTGCTGTTACTTTTTTATACGTTCTCTTTTAGATATGAATATTCTTCTTTAAGCAAAAATAAAAGAAATTCAACCGAAGTATGGGAGAGCGTGTATTTTTTTTCAAATCCTTTCATTGTGTGCTACAAAGGTTATGGTGCCTTTGAACAGTGGCATGCAGTGGCTCGGGGTTGCTCCCCCCCCCCTTCAATAAAAAAGAAGAAAAGTGGAAAGGAAATAAAAGGAAAGATAGGAAGTGAAATATGATTTATTTTCTGAATATTATGTCAAAATCTATCATAAAATTCGATATTTCAATTAAAAAAGTGGAAATTTTTGCTTGCTCGCTTCGCTCCCTCACAACTTTTTAATACACTCTATCCTATTTGCTATATCTAGCTTCTTCAAAATTGACTCAATACACCATTGCAATTGGAAGACATGAATCTTTTCCTGTTTGTCCTGTCAAGCACAACAATAAAACTTGGTCAAGGAATCAATAACCCCTTGAAAATAGGATTCATTTTTTTTAAAGGTACCATGACATAATTAATTTCACATAATAATAATTATAATAATAGGCATTTATATAGCGCCACCTATCTAGAAATATTCTATTCCTGAACATGACTCTGAGTAAATTGACTTCAAGTCGGTTGACACAGGGTCAACTTTCAGGTGTGTATCTCCATTGCTGCATATAGCAATATATATATATATATATATATATATATATATATATATATATAAATGTAAACAGGCATCCACTCTTTAACATGACTACTGTGTCTTGTACCAAATACTTAGGCGAAAAATTTACAAGACGATTTGACGTTGCTGGAAGACCACAATTTAATCGAGCTTTCGGCCTAAGGCCTTCTTCATGGGTTCTATAAACAAAAACGAACGAAACATAATCAATAGTACAAAGGGAGGAACAGATGGACATATGAACATATAATACTGATGTAATAACATATGTAACATAATCAATAGTACAGAGGGAGGAACAGATGGACATATGGACATATAATACTGATATTATAACATATGTAACAATGACGTCGTACGTATACAATATATGCAAATACAAACATATACAAAATACATGCACATGAACATCTACATATATATATATACATACATATGTACATATACACATACATACACATATGATGTACAAACATGACGAATATATACAAATAAATATGTATGTATCTAATGTGGGGTAATTTTACCTGGGTCTTTGGGGTCTTTCGGGCTGACTCGGAGGTGTGCAGTGTCGTGCGTTCGGTTTCTGGTGTGATATAGAATTTGCGTGACTTAAGTTCATTCAAGTGAAACGGTAAAGGTATGGGACATTAAACACTACATTGTTATGCCTCCATCCCCCGAAATATACACAAACACCTTCCCATTCTACACCAGTCAAACAAGATGAAAGATATATTCCCTCAACCCCCTACAACATCCTTCCGTCGAGGACGCACTCTTAAAGATTTACTAGTACGGGCACGAGACCCATCCCAGCTCACCCAACAAGCCCATGAAACCTCTACTGTCGGGTTTTTCAAATGCCCATCGCCCAGATGTGTTCTCCATAAACATATCATAGAGACAAAACAATTCAGGAGCACAGTCACAGGACAAGAATATACCATAAGATCCAACATAAACTGCAAATCCCGCTGGGCAATATACCTCATCACATGTTCACAGTGTAGTAAACAATATGTAGGAAAAACACAAACAACAATATACACACGCTTCAATAACACTCGATCAGAAATAAGAAACTACCACACCCCACAACACAAAACATTGCCGTACACAACACACTTTAATCTCCCAAACCACTCAGTAGAAAATGCAATGATAACCGGTATCGAACTCATCAACAACGAGTCACACAACACTATCCTCCATAGAGAATCATTCTGGATACATAAACTCAAAACGCTTCACCCGCACGGTATAAATGTTGAGGAATAGAGAAGTCCTGTCCCAATTTACGACTTATACTATTTACGATACTAAGTTATGCTTTGATTCGCATCAAACCTATTTGTTATACGATAATGACAAGACATTGTTATCATCGATATATATATTTCTTTTTTGTGAACATATATACATATATTTTATGAACATATATATATTTTTTGTGAACATACATATTTCAATTAATGTACTGCATTACAATTTATAATCGTATCTGGTCATTTACCTGTATAAATTATAATTAGTCTTTATAATGTAACCTCTCGAATTCACCGGCGTGATAACAATGTAGTGTTTAATGTCCCATACCTTTACCGTTTCACTTGAATGAACTTAAGTCACGCAAATTCTATATCACACCAGAAACCGAACGCACGACACTGCACACCTCCGAGTCAGCCCGAAAGACCCCAAAGACCCAGGTAAAATTACCCCACATTAGATACATACATATTTATTTGTATATATTCGTCATGTTTGTACATCATATGTGTATGTATGTGTATATGTACATATGTATGTATATATATATATGTAGATGTTCATGTGCATGTATTTTGTATATGTTTGTATTTGCATATATTGTATACGTACGACGTCATTGTTACATATGTTATAATATCAGTATTATATGTCCATATGTCCATCTGTTCCTCCCTCTGTACTATTGATTATGTTACATATGTTATTACATCAGTATTATATGTTCATATGTCCATCTGTTCCTCCCTTTGTACTATTGATTATGTTTCGTTCGTTTTTGTTTATAGAACCCATGAAGAATGGTAGGCGTAGCTTAAATCAAGGTTCCCCAGAGCTATCTACCCTTTTTGGAAAAATTGGTGATGCCGAAAAAATGTCCCTGCCGGGAATCGAACCCGGGCCCCCAGCTTTGAACGCCGGTGCCTTAACCACTAGACCACAGAGACGGGTTAGTGGATAGGGCGACCCCGATCCGATTGACCGTCAGATAGACATATTTTCGACACCATACCAATTGTAATTTCCTTTGTCGGGTGAAGGTGGGTTTTGAACAATGACAAGCCGCCATGCCTCAGCTGGATCAAAGCTATTGCTTTGATACAGTACACGTATGGGAGAAAGTATACAAATGTGTGAAGTTATACATGTACTACAGCTTTGGCAACTCTTTTATTTAAATATTGTGTGAAAGAAATGGATGAAGAGAACAATAGTAGGCGTAGCTTAAATCAAGGTTCCCCAGAGCTATCTACCCTTTTTGGAAAAATTGGTGATGCCGAAAAAATGTCCCTGCCGGGAATCGAACCCGGGCCCCCAGCTTTGAACGCCGGTGCCTTAACCACTAGACCACAGAGACGGGTTAGTGGCTAGGGCGACCCCGATCCGATTGACCGTCAGATAGACAGATTTTCGACACCATACCAATTGTAATTTCCTTTGTCGGGTGAAGGTGGGTTTTGAACAATGACAAGCCGCCATATATATATATATATATATATAAAGAAATGGATGAAGAGAACAATGGTAGGCGTAGCTTAAATCAAGGTTCCCCAGAGCTATCTACCCTTTGGAAAAATTGGTGATGCCGAAAAAATGTCTCTGCCGGGAATCGAACCCGGGCCCCCAGCTTTGAACGCCGGTGCCTTAACCACTAGACCACAGAGACGGGTTAGTGGCTCGGGCGACCCCGATCCGATTGACCGTCAGATAGACAAATTTTCGACACTATACCAATTATAATTTCCTTTGTCGGGTGAAGGTGGGTTTCGAACAATGACAAGCCGCCATGCTTCAGCTGGATCAAAGCTATTGCTTTGATACAGTACACGTAGGGGGAACGTATACAAATGTGTAAAGTTATACATGTACAACAGCTTTGGCAACTCTTTTTATTATAAAAAGAGTTGCCAAAGCTGTTGTACATGTATAACTTTACACATATATATATATATATATATATATATATATATAGCAAAATACAATGTGAATGAAACAACCGTAGATAGAAAAATAGATCAAATTTTCGCCCATAGGGCTTCATCAGGAAATGAATTTATTAGTCAGCAACACCAAGACATATATATATATATATATATATATATATGTCTAGGACTATCTATTTAAGAAATGAATGTAATAGATCCATGCAATGACCAACACAACTCCAGGGGAGCGTTTTATGAAAGGAATTGTCGGACAATTCCCACTTTAATAATAATAATTGTACATTTATATTGCGCTATTTCTATATGTATATACTCAAGTGCGCATTACAATAATGTTATTAGGAATTTCTTCCCGGGTACCCATTCACCTCACATGGGTTGAGCGCAGCACAATGTGGGTAAATTTCTTGTTGAAGGAAAATATACCATGGCTGGGAATCGAACCCACGTCCCTCAGATTGAAAGACGAGTCATGACCACTAGACCACGACGCCCCCAACTTTTTCAGACAGTTACCATAGTAATATTGCTTCCAGGCCAATCAAAATCAAGGAAAAATGTCAGATCTGACAAATTGTCGGACGATAAGGTTGATGACACGTTCTACAATTTCCAGCTTATTGCAAATTGTTAGAACACGACCATTTCGCTCACAGAAGGCACGTGATGTCATATGCTACAATTTTTGTGCAACTATTCTCACCCAAATCGAGTTCAATAGTTTGATCGTTTCCTATTCAAACATCATTGTCGTGTGTGTTTGATTTGCTATCATGAGGGGCGAGGTTTTCTTCTTCTTACACATCCACACTTTATAACGATTTGATTGGTTCAGTTTAAACATGTATGTTTCTGCAAACCAGCGTGAAATATTTTTTTTTTTGTATTTTTGTTCTCTATCATGTTGAATAAAGCCAGTTCGTAGTTCCATTCTGCGCATGATCAGAGAAAGGTCATTTGTACTAAAGTGGCATGGTGGTTTAAAATTTAATAAGATAAGAACCAACTTTGGTGTCTTGATTATTCATATATTCTTTTCAATTGTGTTTTTCATTTGCATCCACAAAGAACAAAAATGCGTCCACGACTGGTATTTCACTGCAGTTTGCCAAGTACATTGTACAACATTCTATAATATGCATTCAAAGTAGAAATGCAACAAATACCTTCATGGAGTCTTCAATGGTGTGCTATTCTAGTCACCTGGTATAATTCAATTTCTTAATCCTGTTATGTAAGGCATGCATATGTTATATCCTGCTTTGAAATCTGCCTATCATAATGAAATAAAAAGAAAGGTAATTTGACCAAAATTGTCCCTGATGTAACTACGAACTGGTCTATTTGCTCAGTTTTAACAAAAGGACGCCGTCTCCAATGAATTTTAACAAGCACTGGGATTCGTTTTATTCTGACTAATAAAAAAAATATCAACATATTTCATTTGAATTGAATTCAATTTGATAATTCTCTTAAAATAAATATTGGCGTTTATCAAAGAGTTTTAACTCTTTGTTAAACACCCCCTATTTATTACACTTAAAAGTGTGATTCATGATTAGTGGTGACGCGCACATGAGCATGCGTCCTCTTAGCATCTTTTATTCTTCTTCATACATCTATTTAATAATTGTTACTGAATAAGCGTAACGTCTGTATATGAAACTGTAGATATTCAAATTATTGTTCTGATTGTAAATGTAAACTTATGGTTTTTCTCCAATACCTATTTCGGGTTACATGAAGAAATGAAAATCACTTTGTCATTGTCATTATCATTGTCAAATCACATTGTCAGCATGATCTGAAATTGTGACCAATGCGGTGATAGCTTTTATTTGGCACACAACTGGACATTTGCGACTCTAATACCTTGGTCACATTTGTTCTACGGCGGCCGTACGGCGAGTCGAAAACAGCCGTTTTATTCATTTTTATTCAAACCACCTATATGTAGCTGGTACAAAAAAATGTTAAAACGGCTGTTTTCGACTCGCGGTACGGCGCGCCGTAGAAGAAATGTGACCGAGGTATTAGTTATAGTTAACTCTTGATGACCCCCCCCCCCGAACACTGAAGAGATTTACCGTGCGCACAAGAAACTGCAGCTTCCCCGTGTGCATCGGTCTCACAGCTCCCATCATCAACCTCAAAGAGGCATGAAGCGATGCTCGTTTCGTTTCCTCTGCAACCAAGCGCTTTAAAGTGAACATGTCTTCGTTCCAGTTCAGTTCCATTATCCGCGCCCAAAATGCTCTCATTTTGTGATGGGAGTGTGTAGATCTTTTCCGCGTGTGAAAATCCAAGAACCCGACAAATTACGTTTGCGTTCGATTGATCCCACTCGTCATTGCCGCATACCGAACCCGTCTGGTTGTTATAGTAAATCCCAACACGGCCGACATATCCGCCCGATCCCTGGTCGAGCTCGACGTCGAATTCTTCAAAGACAGATCAAAACAGACATTTGATTAATTTTGGCTTGTGCTTCCAGCAACATTAACATTAAATTTCCAATATTCTTTAAATCATACGGGGGTTATCTTTAATGACAGATTCTACAAAAAATAGATCTGCAAGTTATTACTCCATGAACAGATATCTGCATTACAGCACTTCTAAAAATAGAACAAAACAGATTGAGGATGCTTTATGCAACTTAATTATACATATATTATGATTAACAAATTAAATATGTAAAGCTTAGATTATCTTCTTTCATTTAGTGTGCCTCTCGCGGTACACATTTCACACATGACTTGGTAAACAAAACATTGATGAAAGGATACCTGCAAATTCATTTTCATTCATTTATAATTCATTCATTCAAAAACCAAAATCGCATGTCTCAAATATTCCATTTCCGCTCTTTAATGATGCCCCAATAAAGAAATGGCAAAGAAATTGCAAATTTACTTTCTCTAAAACAATGCTTGAAATCCCATAATTTATTCAAGATATTTTATTGATTTCTCAGCTTAAGTGCCTGGCATTTCCAACGCTCCGTTTTAAAAAAAAAATCAGTTATATTTTGTTAAATATCCCTTTCATACAGACCACAATCAATGAAAATGCATTTTTTTAATGACATCATGGAATTACAAGCATTATGCCAAAGAAAAATTGTATACTGAGGGTAAATAATATTAAGAAATTACATAATAAAATAAGAGAACATGTCTAACTCTGATGTTTTCATAAAGCATTGATGATATATTTAAAAGAGAGTTACAGAGAGTTTTGAGGTTTCGCTGAGTTTCAGAAAACAGTTCGCATAAAAGAGGCGACACGCAAATTAGATGGTCAATGATATCACACATCAACTACTTTGCATTAAATTACATAGAATATTTCAAATTTTATATATTCTAAGACAATCAGGGAATTATCTTAAATGATCACACCACGTACTAGTATTGCATTATATCATGGTTTGAAATCCTTGAAAAAAATTACCAGATTGTAAGTTTCCCTCACGGATGAGCAGTGAGAGAATTAGAATACAAAGCACATCCATGGTCTTCCAAAGTACTTGAAAAATTATGTTCTTCTAAATCTGCAATCCACCTATCGAAGCTTCAATCCATCTCTCCGACAAACTCCGGTGTTAAAACCTAAGGAATACGATAACTTTTCCATAAAGAATGCGTTTAATCGGATAGATTTACAGAAAAAATAAGGAATAAGTAGGGAAGCTGAAGACACGACAAGCGATCCGAGGGGGCACAAAATAGCGTCAACAAGATTCATAAGTTCATAGGAAGTATCTATTCTCCAATGAGATAAATAAAGGAATGGAAATGTACGATTTTGCGTAGTATTTTGAACATGCATAATAAAAAACAAACATATTGAAGTTGAACATGATTTTAAAAAGGCCAACTAAGCATTATGATTGAATAAACTCAATTGCCTCGCCCCTCAACGGATAAAAGTATAATCATCTGTTCGTTTCCAAACTGCACTCACTGAGTCTGGATACCAATACTGGATGCAAAGGAGATAAATACATCTGGGGCCCGTTGCAGAAAGAGTTGCAATCAATCGCAACTTTAAAAATCATGCGCAACTTGATTTCAACCAATCAACAGCGCGCATTTGAGACTTGCGATTGATTTTTTGACTTGCGTTTAAACGCAACTCTTTCTGCAACGGACCCCTGGAGTCCGTTGCAGAACGAGTTGCGTTTAAACGCAAGTCCCAAATGCGCGCTGTTGATTGGTAGAAAATCAAGTTGCGCATGATTTTTAGAGTTGCGATTGATTGCAACTCTTTCTGCAACGGGCCCCAGAAATCTGTATGCGTCAGGCCCGCCTGATTCCAGATTTTCTCAATAGCGAGGTGGCGGATTCTGAAACATAGACAATCTATTGAAAATACCTTCAAATCACAATGAATAGCTGAGAGGTCTTTGTCGAAAATTGGTGAACCGGGACAGCTGAGTGTCGTAAGATTCTGTACTGACGACAATTTGTAAGTATGTCTTTCGTCTAGAGTCCAGGGGGCCTTTTCATAAAGCTGTTCTAAAGTTAAGAACGACTTTAAGAACGACTGGTGAACCTTTCTTACCTGCTAATAATCACCAATGAACATTTAATGGTGAATATCAGTTATCACAATAAATGTTCACCAGTCGTTCTTAAAGTCGCTCTTAACGTACGAACAGATTTATGAAACACCCACCTGAACGAAACGGCTGTTTTGATACACCGATTTTCGACAAGTCTGCGTTGTCAAGAAGGGTTTTTGACTATAGATTGCCTATGTTGTAGAAAGGATCGCAAAATTACGATGTTGGAGAACGTTGTTGTATGTCCAAAAAAAGTTCAAGAAGCGAAATATCGACCAATTAAAATTGTTGCGCGAATTACTGTTGATCGTTGTTTGGGTGTTTGGAGGGGGGGGTGGTCTAACCGACATTTCAACAAATCGGATCAGATTACTCATTACGCATCATATTACCTATCACCCATTCTGCGAAGCAGACTTAAAGACAGTACTTACTATCATAAGATCAACCATTTGTTTTTTCAAATCACTGTTGATGGTAACATCACCGTCTTCTGCGACGACCATTTTCTAACTCTTCTCTCTAGAATATTTGAGCGTGTTTAATGAGTTTTCCCTAAGATAATGGACTTTTACTTCTGCTCCTTTCGAAAAGCGTGTAGAAAAGTCGCGGGATAACTGCGATTAGAAACGTGATAACATCAGGAAATTGAGATCAATTAGGCTGAATCTTTTATGTGTACTCGGCAGCTTTATTAACAAAACGACAGGGTTTTAGAGTGTTTAGCATGAAAACTTAATACACTATGCAAAATTAAGCCGAATTAAATGGCTTTAAGGGTAATGGCATGCATTTTCCTCCTCCAGTACACACGATACCGAAGTTCTTTTTTTAAAGTCTTTTAGAACAGTAATCGAAAGATGGTATTTTTTTGTGTTTATTCAGTAACACTCTTTACAGGTCTTTCATATCCACGAGTATAAACCTACTAATATTTTTTTCTGTAGAATAAAAATGCGCAAAATGTTCTAGGTAGGCCAGCCTCTTGTTCGAACAAGAAAACAAAACTAACGAACTTATAAGATGCCTTTTCTTTTCTTTTCTATTATATTATTTTTTATCTTCTTATTTCGTCTGAAATTTGCAGGTTAATGTATGTTACAAATATAATGGGAGAAAGGGCGAGTGGACCTTCCTTCAGATCCATACGGCCTTGGTAGGTCAGAGTAGGAAATTATCCATCCATTTATCCTCGCTATGTATTATTGTTTTTGTTAGTAAAAAGTGTCAAAAGAAAAAAAACTATTACGTTAACCAAAAAAAAATCAAGAATACATTCTATTCACATTTTAATTTTGCTAATTGGTCAACGCAGGCCTATGTCATCATTATAATCTCAGCAAATATTTGTCTTCACTTCTTCTTGTATGCATAATTTATTATGCCTACCGTAACCATTAATAGGCCCCCAATGTAATTAATATTTGGACAATATCACAAGTACATGCGTCACACTGCAAAAACTCCGGTGTTGATTTAACATTAGCCCGGAATCTATATATGTCCACACCAGAGAAGTGTTGAAACAACACCAGTTTGGAATCAAACCGATGCTGTTTTAATTCTAATTGGCGTTGTATAAACACCTATCTGGTGTTAGACCAAAACGAAACTGGTGTTGTTTAACACTTTTCTGGTGTGGACATATATAGATTCCGGGCTGGTGTTAAATCAACACCGGAGTTCTTGCAGTGCATACAGTAACATCCCGTCACACTATCCATAAATACCTTCATAATTTTTTTTTTAGAAACAAAAGTTTTCAAGATCAATAGTGTTTCTGCAGCAGACGGGAAAGCAAGAGAATAACTTACTTGACTTTTGAGCACTTATTAGTCCCCTACGAGCATTGGCGAGAGATTTTGGCCAGTGCCTGGTTACACTAAATACTTATACCCTTTTTACACACGCTAAAATTTCCTTAACCCCGTACTATAGGTGGGGCTAAATTGCCATTTAGCCCCACCTATAGTACGGGGTTAAGCTTAGCCCACTTTCTTTTTACACAGCATTTTTGCAAAGTGGGCTAACCCCACCTTTAGTACGGGATTATTTGGCCCTGCAAAAAAGCAGGGTTATCCCAGCAATTGCGGTGCTAAGAGCGATAGTACGGGGTTAAGATCGCTAGTGTAAAACGAAAGTGGGCTAAGCTTAACCCCGTACTATAGGTGGGGCTAAATGGCAATTTCAGTTGGCCCCACCTATAGTACGGGGTTAAGGAAATTGTAGCGTGTGTAAAAAGGTACGAGTGAAGTACTTGTACTACGAATGATCGACAAAAACCACTGGTCCGGGGTTAGCGAGTTTCGTGTGTGAAAAGCAAACATTCCTTATCCGGGGTTAGCAATAACAATGTGGCATGTGTAAAAAGGAAAACAAATAGTACGGGGTTAAGGATAGTACGGGGTTAGCGATAGTCCGGGGCTAAGAAAATCCTGTGTAAAAAGGGTATTACTATAAAAGTAATTTTAATATAAATGCAGTTCCCATTGAAACAGGGCGTTGATTTGGGCGTTGTGGCGTTCAGCTGTATTCCTGGGATTTTATAAATTGATGCGGAGGTTCGAGGTTCAAGCTTAGGTTACGTCTTTCGGACAGTGACGTTAAAACGTCGGCACCAGACGTTAGTAATCCTATCTGATTCATACACGTCTCTAAAGCACAATCATACACACAAACACACATCCACATACATAATAAATTTAGGATCTATCGAAATGAATATAATTTAATTTAGAAAATAAATTATTCTAAACGAAAATAGAATCAATTCATGGGATAATATCAAAACAATTAATGGTATGGTAATGGGGGGGGGGGGCGGCAATGTCCCGAGGCTCTATAAGAAAATTGAAAATTGAAAAAATGGAATGGAAAAGGGATGAAATATGAAAAACCATTGAAAACAGTTTTGTCCACCACCACTGGTGGATCCAGAGAGGCATAATTAAAATGTTAATGTAAAAATGCAGTAAAAAATAAATGTGCCCCCCCCCCCTTTTTTGGAAAATCCTGGATCCGCCCCTGGTCACCATAAAGTCAAAGAAGTCGGATTCATCTAAACGTACATTACCCCTGTCCTCGAAAACAACAGCCTGCTAAACATTCATGACACGTGTCAAATTGGTACTGAGAGACTTAATTGTAAAGCAGACAAATGTCTTTATTAGCCATGAATAAAGTTACAATAATAAAAAAAAGGATAATTTAGATATTCACAATATCAATGAGACCCGTAACATGGACCTGTGAAAATAGCATAGTAAAACATTCGAGTGCAATCATAGTAATTCTCTTTGAAACTGAAATGTAATTTATTTACATGTAGAGACATTCAAAAATGTTAATGTTACTAATACATGTAAATATTGAGCAGTGTAGCAGCAATCATAATCTTAATCGTATGTCAGTTTTCCACAGGTCCAAAACAAATTTCCCGAAACTGAATATCAAATTTCCTGAAATTCATATACATTTCCTGGAATTTTTAAATTGAATTTTGTAACCAAAATTGGACAATAACAAAGCGAGCCTAAACTTGGTCCGAGAGACCAAAATCAAGGAATTTAACTTTTTTGTTGAAATAACTTTTTAAAAATAGATACAAATATAAATACAACAAATTTTAATATAACATGAATATTGAAGTTCTTACGTTAAATTGTAGTTGTAATTTTCTGATATCCTGGAATTTCCTGGCATTTTTTCATTTCCCGAATTTCCCGGAATTCGGGAAATTTCTTCAGCGTGAAAACACTGTCGTACGTAACTGCCTCGCCGATTCGACTTGTATCGTTCAGCACTGATGTGATAACTTTATTTACGTACTTACATTTACATTTTTGTTTGTTTTAAGATTTCAATTTTGTATACCTGACAATGAACAGAAAACATATTTCATGCTTGAGTGAGCCTCAAACTTTGAACCCTTTTTTTCCGTTCTCTTTGAAACTCTCACTAATCTCTTTTACATTCAATCAAGTAATTGAGTGGATTATCGTTTGTCAATTTTGATTAATTACGTATCATATAACATCTACTCTTAAACAATTGCACTGGCTCCCCATTAAATTTCGAACACAATTCAAAATTTTTCTCCAAACATTCAAATCTCTTCATGGACAAGTTCCAAAATTTCTCTCTGAATTAATCCAGGAATACACTTCCAGCAGGTCCCTTTGTTTTAGCAAATCAAATTTCTTAATGGTAAAAAAAGGCTAAATCTAAACATTTTGGTGATAGGTCCTTTTCAAGCTCTGCCCCACGTCTTTGGAATACTCTTCCACCTTCCTTTCATTGTATCCCAAATATCACATCGTTTAGATATCAAACTTAAAGACGTATCTAATGAAAAAAGCATATTCAACATTTACCCATTTACAGTGTCTTTGATATTTTGAGGGTTTTTTTGGCCATATGATTTCTAATTCACTTTTGTTTGTATATTTCCTATGCTCTACATTGTAAAGCGTTTTGATATGGATTTGATGAAGAGCGCTATATAAGACTAAGTTATTATTATTATCATCATCATCATTTTAAATCTCAGGATGATTTTTTTTACTCACGAAAAATTTATTGTTGGTTTGATATGGTAGGCCACATCATGATGGTAGCTACGCACAATATAGGAATAGATTCATGAAAAATTTAACATAATCTTTATGTATTTAATCACATATTAAAAGTGCAAAGGTGATATCCTTCTTCTCTGTCTTATCTTTCGGCGCAACCAGGTACTGTCTAAGGGTCCTTGTTGGTTTGTAGCACACCCTAATGCCAAATTGACTGAAATTCCTACGAAGGGCTTCCGATAATATCCTTTAACGTACGGAAGTACAATCTGTCCTTTGGGTGGCTTGGGGTTATCCTTTTTAGGCGGAGACTTTCCTTTAGCTGAGTTATCGATCTTGTTGAAGACCCAACTAGGTCTTGACATCAACAAGGTACAAGTGCTGGACAGGGAGCTGCGGTACTTCGAGAGAGATGTGAAAGAGGCCATCTACATCCGGGCGTTCAGGCCTTCTCTCAACAGAGACGGGGGGCAATACAAGCTTCCGAATGTCTACGACCCAATCATCGACCATTACGTCACTAAGGTCAAATCGGGTCACATCGCTGACGAAGGTTGCAGTTAGCAGCCGAAAATTTCGAGGTAACTCTTCGTTATTTTCTGTTTTTTGTGTTGTGAACCAAAGTTCAACAGAATCGTTATGGTGATGTCTTATTGAGCGCACATATCGTCCGAAGACGCTCATGTCGCTGGCCCAGTAACATTTCCTTTGGATATATACAGGGGCGGATCCAGCTTTCGCCAATAGGGGGGGCCGAAAAATATTTTCATCAACATTTTTCTCGATTGGCCGCTATAATCTGATTTTTTTTTTTGTGGGGGGGGGGGGGTTCAGGGGGCAGTCCTAACTAGAGACTAAAGTTTTAAGTATATGTTAGTTTTTATTGTTATAAAGAAGATAAGGTATCTCATGTGGTCTTAATATGTATTGCGAGCGCGAAGCGCGAGCTCAAATTCTTTGATATTTTATGTCCTTAGACTTGAAGATTCTGAGGAGATTTTATAATAATGAAAAAGATAAGTATCCAACTGAACAATGCGAGCGCGAAGCGCGAGCCGAAATTTTATCATAGTAACGTGAAAAGGGACTCAATGAGGACTGTTTTTAGTGATTAATGAAGAGGATACAAGTATCACCAATTAAATAATGAGAGTGCGAAGCGCGAGCTCAAAATTTTTGATATTCCGACCTGAAAACTGGACAGTCTAAGCGCGTTTTTATTTAAATACAGAAAAAGCTGTGTGTCTCAAACAATTAAATGCGAGCGCGAAGCACAAGCTCAATTTTTTTTATATACTAACATGATAAAGGAGCATTTTGACAAATTTTGGTAAGAACTTCCAAAGAGGATAGGTAACTCACAAATCAAACAATGCGAGCGCGCAGCGCGAGCTGAAAATTTTGATATAAACAATTTGTGTAAAACAAACAAAATAATTAAAGCTTGATGTGCGAGCTAAAATATTGTGTGCAAATTGATTTCAGATCTGGATATATAAGTGTCATTTAATCCTCTTGAATGGGATTCAATGGCACAGGCAATGCGAGCGCGAAGCGCGAGCGAAATTTTGTATATAAAGTTCTTTTTCCAATTCTTCCCCTCATCCTTTTCTTGCTTCCTTTCGGGGTCGGGCCGGCCGTTACGAGGTTGTAAATTACACATCCTGGGTATGATACCTCTTTCCTACTTTTCTTTAGTATTTTTCCTATAGTACACTTTTTATGCAGGTTGTCAAAAAATAGGGGGGGCCGGGGCCGGCTCGGCCCCCTCCTGGATCCGCGCCTGATATATACAAAAAGCTACAAATATACATGTAGACTAAGTCAACAAAAAGATCTAAAGTTACTACAAATAAGAAAGGGTACATGATTTACAAAAATACAGTTTTACATCACCCACCGGAATTCCTAGCTACATCCTAGTGGGGGCCTGGTGCCCTTCTGATTGCTGCTCTGGTCAAAGGGACATGCCCTGTCAGCTCAGTACTCACAGGAACTCCAGCAAATAATGACACCAGCCCCCATATAGGAAGCTAGCCAGATCAATGAGTGATGACAAAACAAGATAAGGGCCCATATTCTGAAGTCGGGTTTCAACTTAGAACACGGTTAACTCTGTACTAAAATCATGGGATGCCAAAAAAATTAAAAAATCCTTTTTACAATATATTTCTTCCTATGTTTACTATTTTGTTTCCTTTGCTTACATTATGAAGGAAAATACTTGAGATATCATTCACAGACAATTATCAATAATTTGAGTGTCAAATGAGTTAATAAATTGGATGTGTGCTATTAGGGATTTGTGCCCCAATTGGCTCTCCATAGTTGAAAAAAAACTTTAAAGCAGGGTTTAATTTAAACCTGAGTTCAGAATATGGGCCTTAGAGTGTACGCTGCATGTATACAAAGCAAATTTTACTTCTAATAAACGTGGATTTAGATGTCGAAGGCATTATAGGTTGAACAAATGGGTCTTTAGATGCACTTTAAAAGTGTCATGCACTTTAATGCAGTGAATTGACTGAGGAAGTTGATTCCACAACTTGGCTACAACATGTGTCAGTAAATGGGAAATACTGTTAGCATAGGCCTAAGTGATCTACTAGTAATCTGAACATGCATCCCTTCTCCAATCTTAGTAAGTGACGTTGAAGCCGTCAGCGTATTAAAACTTCAAAAACCCAAATAAAATAAGATACCAAATACAAAACGGACACAGTGATTTTAACGACAAAGGACCTACGACTTATGAGAAAGTCAGTGATTGTGCCATCGGCAACTTACTACTAACAGCGATTAATTGCCGCCTAATGTTTAATAAAGAGCATCCACGCTCACACGCAACGTTCATATCTACTGCTGATAACGAACGCGAAGTGCTTATCTCTGTACAACAGGGCCCGTCTTACAAATCTTTACTATTCATCCGATCGACTTCAAGTATAAGGAAATCCATCAATGACATAATTTTTCTTTAGAAATTTTGCGCAATGCCCTTTGAAAACAAAACGAAGCGTACTGAATTGTCAAGAAAACAGTGAATGTATGAATATACATTATATCTGGAAAATATTTTGAACATGTATTTTATATGTTGACGATGCTGGCTTTACATAGTTGCGGTTGATTGAATCAATCGTAAATCTTTGTAAGACGGGACCAAGATTTCACGAAATCACGAACAAATTCATAAACAATACAGAAAGATTTGAGGAAATTTTAATATGCCACGAGTCTTTGTATTATATTACTTTTTAAGTGTGTACGCATGTGGAAGATATTGTACTGTTTTAATTTACTCAATCAAGTTTGTTCAAAAAGGAAATGCAGGACAAAACGGCGTTCCAGACAGGGTCTTATGGGATGCGGGACACATTGGTGATAAACGAAAATGTCCCTTTAAATCTGGGATGTCTCAACCGATGGGGGGTGCTCCATATATGATTTTCCGAGAGTGATTAGTTCCATGGGTGTCAATCGGTATTCTTGGTTGGGGGGGGGGGGGTGATTGACACAAATGTTCTTGTGGATGGGGATCTTTCAACATTAGCCCCACTAAAATCACAAGTTAGGACATTTGGGAGTGGTTGATATGCATGGTGTTCTTGGAAATTCCTTCGTTGTTACAGTGTACTGTACTTATATAATTTTTTTGAAAATTCAATTTGTGTTACAAGTAAGCCTATTCTAAACTCATACGAAAGAAAAAATGAAAAAAATTGTCTGGACCATGTACAAAGTGATCTGTTAATTGAGCATGATGTATACAACTTCTCTCTTAAATCTAACCCGACTGGCAATATCTTTTTTCTTCTTAATGCATGATGATAAAATGCAGATTCGGACCAGCGCGTTTTGTTAGATATGAGCAAAGAGAAATTCTTGGTAGCTTGTTAATTTCGCGCATTGGAATTTGGTTACAATTGCTTTTTATGACAGCGATGCCTGGCGATTTACTTATTTTACATAACAAAAATGAAGTGATATTCAACGTTGAAGATTAAATGGGACAAAAATCATGCACATTGGATGTGGGGAGGGGTAAATCTGAGAAAAGTTATTTTTACTTTTTCAAGATCTACCCCTCTAGGATTTACGTCCATGGGGTTTTCCCCGTTTATCTTGCCACCTTTTACTCCCATTTATTTTTCCACCCTTTTGAATTAATTGATTTATTAAAATTAATTTATTCACCACTGGTGGGATGGAACACCCTAATCAACAAAAGTTGTTTTTCGTCGGGGTCCTTTTATGTCATGTGTTAAAAAATATCATATACATAAACATTCATTCTTTTCCATCTTTAACCTCAACCCATCTGTTTAAAAGTCCTGGAAAAGAATGTACACAAATTGTGAGGGAAACAAACTGATTGATGGCATACTATAATCATCACTATAATCATCATGATCAAACTTTTCATTTTTCCATCATCATTATTATATTTTTCTACCCTAAATTATTGGGGGGGGGGGATGATAATACATGCCATCCCCCACTTGAAATATTGGGAGGGGGGATATATCCCCCCATCCCCCCCCCCCCCCCGTGATCGACACCCATGGTGATTACAATCCATTGTAAGATCTTGTAAACTTCTGTTTAAAGTAACAATAGTTTCTCTAGAGGTATTTGATAAGATTTAAAAAAAAAGACGGATAAACCACTAATGTTACTGATAGCTTTAAATCAGAGTATCGCGTGGTCGAATTGCCCGCTTTTTTAAGGCTTGGTCCCACTGCACTTTATAGGATGCACTTAGGATGTAAAACGGAAAAGAATCTTGTCATCCGTTGGCAAACGTTATGTGTCCGTTGTGTATTCTTTGCATACGTGTTTCATACGATCGATATCCATCGAGCATCCATTCACTGTGATTTCATTGTTCGCCCGTTTTGTCCATTGTTTGGAGCGAATGGGGCCACCCCAAAATTTTGCTTGTCCGCTGTATCCGTTATGAGTACGTTTTGTGTCTGTCGCCCAGTGGGAACAGGCCTAAATCCCACCCCCCCCCCAAAAAAAGAAGCTTAATCGAGCCCGGTAGGCATGGTTAAGACCATTTTTAGCTTGTCGCAGCATTGGTGACTAGCTAGAATTCATCCCAGCGAGTGGAGGATGTGCATACCATATTGCGGGAATGACTGACTGAATGGACACATTTTGTATTGTTTTTATCGTGAGAAATAAAATCAATCAATCAATCAATCAAACAATTAAACAAACAATCAATCGATCAATCAATCAATCAATCGATCGATCAATCAATCAATCAATCCCATGACTTGGGTAATAATTAATCTACAAGCGCTTAGATCATTAGATAGTAAAACAATGTATGTTTTAACTTGTACTAGAATCAAATTATCATTTGACACTGTCCACGTGGATTATGAAGATGTAGCGTTTACCAGGAACAATCTGCAGTTGAAATTATGGTTCGTATTTATGCATGAAAAGAGAGCATCAGAGGAAAGAATCATTGTTACGCAATCTTTTTGCGTTAGAAATATAGTAAGGATCCCCATTTGTCGTCTGTGGTTGGGAACTCTCTGCATCAAGTGCTTGTGTAACAGGGTAATTATTGATAAGGTTGAAACTTCTCTGTATGCCTGGTGATCGAGGAATGTCGGATGAGCAGGGTGAGTCGTGTATCGCAGAGGCAGGCTCTATGCCGCGTCTCTGCGTCGGTCTATGACCAAGACTTTCCCCCGGATGCGGATGAAAGCGCCGTGGTGAGGAATTGAGTTCAGGTGATTGGATTTCTGATCCAAGGTTTTCATCTTGAGCGTGACACGGAAAACGTGTTGGTGAAATGTTGAAAAGCTTTTCCTCCATAGATTCATCCCATGCATGTTTCACTGAGTGATCAGTACTGAGGATGGTCTTCATGTGAATGCCTGGTGACCGACGAACGTCGGATACGCAATGGTTCTGCTTTGCAGGGTCAGATTTTCTGTCGCGTCTCCGAAAGAGTTCAAGGTCGGTGTTTTTCTCGGGTTGTGGAGACAATGGTGATGATAGAATGATCTCAGGTCTTTCGATTCCTGATCCAAGATGCTCATCTTTTGGGTGATATCGAGAGCCTTTCGCATGGTCAGATGAAATATTGAGCAGCATTTCTTCCACATCATCGTCCGATGCATGTGTAACTGGACGATTACTGTCGTGGCCAGGATTACTTTGGATTTCAGGTGACCGAGAGTTGGCGAATCGGTAAGAGATATTGGTTCCGCAGCCAGACTCTTGGTTGCCCCCTTGAATCGATTTGTAGTCGGGATTCTTCTCAGGTCGTAGGTGAAACAGCTGTGATGACGGAGTAACGTCAGGTGTAACCATTCCCGATTCAATATGTTCCTGTTGTGTGTGATATAGAGAACGATTTGGTGAGGTATTACGTAACATTTCCTCCATAGTTTCGTCCCACGTAGGTTTCTCTTGGCAATCATCTGTAAGGTAGGACTTCGCTTGAATGTCTGGTAACCGGGGAATGTCCGATTGATGAAAGGTGCCCGATTCAGTCCCTGCACCAATATTGATAGCAAGGTCATTCACCCGCTGGGAATTATCACCCATCCGCTTCTGACCACCTTTCTTGGAGGATGGGATACTCACCGCAGTACTCGAATTCAGTATTCGTTTTATCTCATTACGTGTTTCAGTTGGAACAAGGCAATGTAAAGCGGTAAATATTATATTATGAATAACCATATACACAATAAATAAAATCTCGACTCTTTGGTCGTGAGGTAAAAATAAAAAAGCATGTCCAATAGTCAAATAAAGACACAATAAAATGCTATCGCCAATTATGACCGATTTTCGGATGCTCGTTTTCCTTCCCTTATCGCCCTGTTCGTCTTCAGGTTCAGGTGAAATCCGATTAGAAGGAAATTTTAAACGGATCAGTATCATTCCATTGGTCAGGAAAATAAGAGAGAAAGGGATCGTAACGCCTCCTGTCATAGACTGTGTATATAAGAAGCACCTGTAAAGAGTAAACATAAATCTTGCAATGACAGTGAAAACTCTTCTGCAACCCTTCCTGTCAAATATACGCCACAATATTTTCCGTAATGTAAAGAGTGTGCACACGTTACGAAAGTATATTATTAGTAGATAAAAAAAAAAAAAATCGGTGAATTCAACACAAAAGATTGCACAGTATGCCATTTATACTATCCTCAGATTGCCAAATATTTATGTTACAATTTTACGAATACCGCAATTTTTATGAAAAACTCTGCAGGCCTACAATTTTGAACCGTTGTAATGTTCGCAAAGTTTCAAGGCGATATATTTCCACTTTGGGTTAAAACGAGCTTCAAGGCGTGATCTGCCCTGGGAAGCGGGGATGCTGCGTGTATTATTCTCCAAAGGCAGCACCCCCTGGAATTCAGGAAGGTGTGACTAAATAGATGAATGTAACCAAAATGACCTTCATTTGTATTGAAAACCTATTCATTTTGTACACAGTAAAAACAAATAGCGCGTTGTTTAAGCCCGTCACTCTAACAACAAGTTGTTTAAACTTTTTTGTAATTTTTTAAACTTTTAAACAACTTGTTTAAAAAGTTTACACAGTTGTTTAAAACGTTTAAACAGTTGTTTAAAAGGTTTAAACTATAGTTGTTAGAGTGACGGGCAAAACAACGTGCTTAGAATTTTAAACAGCGTTTTTACAGTGTAGTGAAACCATTTTTTTTTGCTTGTCAACTTCGTTGCGACCAAAATAACCTCATTTTGAATTGAAACCTTTCCAGGGCCCTGCTTAGGATATATGTCATTATTTAAAATATCAAAGGAGAAAGTGATTGGTAGGGTCAGCACTGATTATCTAAAATAAATCACGAAGCAGAAACTTATATGAAGACGGGACCATATGTTGACACACATATTCATGACCCTGAAAACATTGCCAAAAGAAAATATGGCATAAGAACACTTAAGAATGGGGGAATAGGGAAAGTTATGGTTGGTTCGATATGATAGCAGCAATAATCACATGAGGCAAGGAAAATACTGCTCACCCTTTTATGAAAACATAATCACTTGTTGAAGACAAAGTTGTAATAAACACGAGAAACGCAGGGAGAGCTAGAAAAGTGAGTAAAAAATCAAACATTTTATACACTTTTCTAGTACATTTAGAAAATGTATTTTATGTCGTCCAACGAAATTATAATGAACAATGCCAAGTAGATTAAAGTCTATGTAGTTTGAAAAAAAAACATAAACATATAATACAATATCATTATGAAGAGGTACAGGGATCTAAATGGAATCTATACTAACAATGTCTAAGCCTTAATGTTTTATCTTAGAAATGGGATATGAAAATTCATTTTCACCGTTCAGATGAAAAAATTGTGGACAATTCAACTTGCACATTGTGTGCAAAATTATTAATTATGAATTATAATTATTACAATATCACTTTTAATATCCTACATGTAAATGGCATTCATGCAAAGCCTTTTTTTCTTGGGTGACGACATAATCATACAATTTGATTAGCGTACAGCATGCGACGACAGCGTGAAAATAAGTAAATAGAAATTAAAACAAATTACCTAAAGCCAATAGCAAAGCCTTCTGCCGGTAAGACCTGGACTGAACGTTTCGGATCCTAAAGAAGGTAAAATACATCTCAGAGACACGCAATGTTATCAAGCATGCGGATAGCAAGGCAGTGTAGTGGCAAATCACTAACACGGCCACACATGCTCTCCCTTCTACTTCCGGGTCAGTCAGCCAATGATCAAGTGATATGAGACACAAGAAGGAGACGTAAAAACAAAGCAACGAGATAAACTGGCCGATCAACACCTTGCCATGTGTTGAGCTTCTGAGCTTCCTGCATAAAAAGTATGAAGAGAATTACAGAGAATACAAAATAAAAGAGACATTTATCATAAGTACTACATGTATGATTCCTCGATGTCTGATTATTATGAACTATCACAAAGTTTGAGATTCATGGAAAATCAATATGAATTCTTCCCCATCAGTGACGGATCCAGCTGGATTCAACACAGTACTATGGACCTGCCGATATAAGGAAATGTAAGGTTTCTCAAACGTTCCGAAAGGTTCGTAAAATGTTTTTTGAACCATTTTTGAACGTTTTGAATATTTTTAAAAGGCTTTCTTACGTATATAACATTCAAAAAGGTTTTTAGGAGGTCCTTAAAATCGTTGAATATTTTTTTACATTTAAAACGTTTTAAAAAGAACGGAAACCTTCCACAAACAGACGTCCTAAAAAATGTTTTGACTAAACGTCCAAATAGCAAACTTGGGACTGTTTCAAGTACGTTCATAAAACGTCAAAATTTTAACTGGGGGTCGACTATTGTGATTGTGCAAAAACGATATGGAATGTGATATTGTTTTGTGACAAACCCGGCTTGTTCCGCCACTGCTCATGCAACGTTAATTGTTGCAAATGTCATTTCTAGAACTGATGGAAACCCCTTGTTTTATGAAAGGTGTCAGCGCAATACCAGAAGTCTATCGACCTGTAAGAGGTTACATGACGGAGCATAACGGAACATTCTGATCAGACAAAACTTAGGAGGGGCAACCATTACATTTAACAAATTTGCTCCACTTCAACTCTTCGATCCGATGGAGCACTTACGGAGATAAAATATATATCATAAGAGGGATAACATTCCCAACTTGAGAGATGGATCCAGTGTAGAGTACTATGCCGATATGTGAAGTGTTTGCTGTCTGCGGTTGGCTGAAATTCAAATTCTGTAAGAAACAAAACATATGATTTTCAATCTTTCAACAGATCTAATTTTATGTGCATTTTTAAGATAAAATGCAATTATTGACGGTGTAAAGAGTATTGATACCGGCGTATGATTAGGACAACGATCCTAGGATCTGATTGGTTTCCAATGTCAAGGGTGTTACACTTTGATCTCATCATTCCATTTTTATTTTAGATAGAGGATGCAAATTTCCGATGACTACTGAATTACAGCTTGTCGTAGAAAGCTAATTATGTTCCCAAGTAATCATTGATTTCTGCCATTTTTATGAATAGACCTTTTAAGTGACACAGATCATCAAAGTATTGTAGATATCGGAATTTAAATATCCAAATTAATGACTCAATCAAAGCGAGATATTTTAGGTAAGGAGAAGATATTTACATTAACTTTTCGGTCGTTAAAGAAAATGCTTACTTGAAAATCTGGCGAAATTGTTATTTTGTCAGTTGAGTACGCATTCTCTGTATTGTTGACTCTATTCACATTCCTTGTGGACAATGCTAGTGATGAAGACCGGTTTTCATTCAGTACAAATCCCATCTGGGTGCCACCTGTATTTGACGATGGTCCAACAATTTTGTCGGTTACCAGAAATGTTCCCATACTGCTTTCTGTCGTCGGGAGAGGCTTGGTTCTGTATTTTTTCCATCGATGTCACTTGTAACATACTTTCCTTCGTTGTAGAAACTTTTATTTTGTCCTTCACTGTTGGCAATGCCCCTGGAGAATTGTCCCTCGGTGGCAACAATGAAATCGAGATAGGGAGTTTTGCCTTCAATCGTGTAGTGATGCTTGCTACAGAGTTGAAATCAAAAGAAATGAAAACGCCATTTACATTATATCCTCCTTTTTAATTTCGGTTTAGCATGTCAACATTTTTTTGGTGCCACAAGTTTCAACACATGTAAAATTTACATTCACCCTCTTCATAACAGGAATACATCTTAAATACATGCCATATGAATATTGATGATATTGATGATGATGATGATGATGCACAGCATTTGTATAGCGCCATATATCTGTCAAAGACATCCAAAGGCGAATATTTGTAGGAGCCAGCCAATCTGGGTCGCCTAAAAGGGCGCGCACACAGAACTGTGACCCGCTGCTCTCTTCTCTCAGACCATATATTCACAGACCATTACCTGAGTATGCCCCTCTTCTATGGATAGATATCCATAAGACGCCTACTTTCTAATCAAGCCAGTGGTAGCAAGCTACATAGTCGCAACTGATGAAAGGGGGAAAGATTTTATTTCAGAGACAGCTTGGATGTACCTATCTTTCCGAAACTTATCAGAAGGGATAATTTTTAATGGTTGATGCAAATAATACTCACCAATCGACGTCATTATTTCATCAGGTATAGTCATCGATGTAGGATCCGGAGTCAATCTGTCTGGTCCGGTGGTAGGAACTACGACTACTTCGGTCACGATGTTGGTCTGAACACTTGTCTTATAGATAACCGTCCAAACTTGACTATCGGTAGAGATAGACACTTTTGTGATAGACACGGTATCTGAAGCCTCCGCATCCATTGAGTATGTAGGTGTATTGATAATAACACCTGGTACTAAGTCATTTCCACTTTCTGAGTTGAGTTGCATTGTAGGCGACAGCGGGGATTTCGAATCGCTTCCCATCTTATCGTTTGGTTGGAGTGAAAATGAATTGGTCTTGGAAGAAGTCCCAGGTGTATCTTTATCCTCCGTTCTGGCTAACACTGCAAGTCCTTTGCTCCAGTTATTAACTATAGTAGAAACATAGTTTGTTGCAGGTAAAAATTGTCTTGCCGTGGTCCCCTTGCTTTCATCAGTTGGAGTGGAAATATATTTGTATGAAGGTAAACCTTTAGTGGTTCCCTTGCCTCCGGTAAAGTGGGAAACGTCATTCCTGGACGCAGATGTGGTAGGCTCCCAGGATCCAGTAGATGGAGGATCAACATAATTCTTCGAATGTAATTTAGTATTTCCATTAGGTCCAGTACCTAGAGAAGGAGCGTCATCAGTAAAAATCACTGTGACAGATTCAGTGGCTGTATTAGATGAAGCTGCAACATCATTCCCGGAAGGCAATCCTGTCTTTCGCTTGGTTCCTGTATGTAAAGTTACAGCGTCATCCATGCTAGTTATTCGGGTAATTCCTATAGATTCAGTATTCGTATTCCCAATAGTAGATGAAGCATTGACCTGACTGTTATCAAATGAACCATTTCCTTTGGATCCAGTACCCCCAGTTACATCATTACTTCGTATTCCCTTTAATCCAGTGCTTCCAGTAATAGTAGCAAAATTCTTCATTGGATATAATTGGGTGGTTCCCCTGTTGTGGGGAAAATTAGAAACATCAACGATCGAAGTAGTTTCCTCTGTGACTCCGTTGACAGCATTACCCGTAGTTTCAATTCCATTTGTTGTAGATAATGGTTTGATTTCTTCAGTTCCAGAAAATGTAGAAACGGTACCACTTCGTACTGAAATACCCGTGTCTTCGGTACCTGAAGTAGTAAGGTCACTCATTAAAACTAAAGTGGAATCTCCTTTTGCTTCTGATTTTTCCGTGGCATCGCTTGACATCTTTCCTTCAGTACCTGTAGGAGGAACACTATTCGTCGAAGTAACTGTGGTCGTAACGTCCTCGATAACAGATGATGTAGTAGCAGCACCATTAATGAACGGTAATTGGGTAGTTACTGTGCTTTCAGTAGTCGTTGTGGAAATCGTTGTGGTAACATCACTCGTAGAGGAAAACGTTGTAGATCCCATGGCTGTAGGGGCTGTCGAAAAACAACAATAGTGAATTTGTACATTACATTCGCTGACATAATATGCGATTGTAATATTAGGCCATAAAGGCATGGCGAAAATATTTTGATTTCTGTTTTCATGATTTTTCGAGTCTGGTGTAGATATATTATTCATTTTGGCATAGTTATGTTCAAATATGATACAATATCGAGATTGGTTTGCGATTTGGTAGGGTTGAACTAATGTTGGTTGTTATGAAAATCTTTACCAGAGATTGCCATTGATTGAAAAATAATGAGAGCAAACTAGGATGCACATTATTTTGTAATCTCTGCTTTTACTTTTTTTTCTAGGTGTCTTCAAAACGTCGGGTGGTGCTTCATATTCATATGTGATGTTTGTAGATTGCGCATAGTCTTCACGACTGCTGGCAAGTTCTTGTGCTAGACAAGATTAGTCTATTGTTTTAAATGGGAGAGATTTTTTTTCGGAAACCCTCATCAGGTTATGGGATTATTCTGTATTTGATAGATGCTCGTCTAAAAAAGTATCGCACAATCCTTGGGCTTCAACTGTTAGCTGATGGATATCGAAGTGATTGGAAAACCAGGTCGTGGGAACGAATTAAAGAATGGATCTCGAGTCGTGAGTAAGGTCTTGGGTAACTGACGAACAGCTTTAAGAAAGGAACCCTGAATCTTTGACCCGTCTTGTGCACAATACACCGACAATCGATTGAGAAAGATTTATTTCGTCGTCACACCAGAGTACTGACTCCAGACCGACAGCAAACCTGTTTGAATCACATTGATATACCATCTATTTCGATTTGGTTTCATTGCTATTACTGCAACATGAGTGAAGTAACTCGAATGAAAAATAGGGTTATCATCCCCCGCCCAAAGATTCCGGACGGCATTACGCAACAAAGATGAATCAGTCTGACGATGCGTTTCACTAGTTAATCTGTACGTACTTACGCTCATCACATAGCAGGCTGGCATATCGACCGTTGCAATAACCGATCTGGAATTTTTTAAGATGACGCGCCTTGCTTATACTAACAGGTTCTTGATTATTGCAGTCCAGAATGTCAATGTAAAAATCTCCTTCCGGGTTACCAAAGCGGTTGTCATCGTAAAAAAACAATTACACGTGTAGGCTTGTGACCCTGTGAGTGACCCGACTCTGATACACCGGACATCGAACCCACGTCCTTCAGATTGAAAGACGAGAGTCACATCCACTAGACTACGACGTCCCAATATTATAGTAAATATATCACAAGTTTTTTATCTCGGAGAAAACCGCGGGACTGTCCCGCTGCTATTACTATGGCTTGCCTAGCAAAAGTTTGTTGCGGAGTTGTAAATAGTGAGGCGAGGTTATCCCGGGATAGTTTATTGCGGGTCCGAGAATTCACACTGAAGGCAACACCGCTACAGTCTCGGGACAGTCCTGGGACTGTATGGTGTTGAGGCCAGTGTGAAGATAGTCGGAACGAGGTAGAGTAGTAGGAAATGATTACATAACATAAAGGACAATGGTCTTAACCTGGTTCACAAAATGTAGCGGCGGGACCATACGTAGAATCACACCTCTCCTTCAGACGGTACGCTCTGCACTCAGTGATATCGTGCTCCTCACCAGTACAATGTAACTTGTCAATGAAGATTGCTGTACCACTTTGTGTTGGGAATACCATACTGCCATTCTCCATTATCATGAAAGCTCTGTCATATCCAAGAGAACGGCAGACAATGTCCCCATTATGGAAATTAAATCCTTTACCGCACACTTTCCGCCAGTCATCTTTAAGGAAGATCTCGACTAGTCCGTGATGAGATCCGTTTCCCCCTTCCAGCCTGACCCTTACTTCAGGCGTCTCACCTTCATAATAATATTACGAGAATGATGATGATTATGCTTAAAAAATCACAATAGTGATACTATCATTACTCACGATGATAAATGTAAAAGCACTATGATGATAGTTATATTGAAAAATACAAATGAATATATCTAAAACAAATCGCATGAATCGTAAAACAGTGTGCACACTTTAGCACCGGTCTGGTCTCACCTCGTTTCTATTTTCTTGTGTTTGTGTCATTGTGTGCGTGTATGTCTGGGGCAATTCCACAATATGATCAACCTTTTTGTACGTCCGACCCCCATTTTTCTTAAGTTTTACTTAACTTCATAAACTGACCAAGTCATGGTCATTACAGGCTGTCATAAGAACCAGAAATCAGAGACAGAAAATTTCATGAAGGTCCCACATAATAGGGGGTCGGACGTACATATTTTATGGAATTGCCAATTGTTGCTGACTTAGTCTTTTTTCTGTTGTGTTTCACTTAGTCTTAGCCAGTAGCGTCCGGACTGCCCACACATTCACCGAAACTAAGAATAGTAAAATCTAAAAATAGTAAAGTCTCGAGCGAAATAATAACAACAAGAAATGGTGATATACCGCATATTTTTTCACTAATTTAATTTTTGAGAAATTCAATTATTTTTTCATCTTCTTTGAAACGAATGAGTAAGCTATTTTGGTGTAACTTAGCACCAGATTATTCTAGGCATTAGAATAATTTGATGAATGAAAAAAAAAACTCACTTGATACACATGTCACACCTGCGCCCTCTCCAGCACTATCTTTACAGTACCCTTCTTCATATCTATAAGATGTGCATGACGCAAGATTGGTTTCCGAGCCTGCGCAGTCTACCTGATCAAACTGCACGAATGTCGTATCATTGGAGAACGTATCGTCGTAGTAGATGACAAAAGCATGGTCATAGCCTAGGTGCCGGCATACGACGTCAGCGGACTCGTATTTCCATAGGTTATTAGCGCAGATCTTGCCCCAGACTCTGGCATGGAATACCTCGACAAGTCCTTCGTGTTCGCCACTAGCGCCAGACAGACGAACCTGTAGAGTCTCATCTGAACTCATACAAGAAAAATAGTTTTTAAATAAGACAGTGACACGTTGACACGAGTACTCGGCGGCCCTTTTAACCGACTTTAGGATTAATAATTAAAGGGATACGCCAGGCTGAGAATAGTAAACTAAAGTAAGATCAGACAAAGAAATACTGAAAATTTCATCAATATCGGATGAGGAATGACATTTTAATATTTTCCATTATTTCAGTGCATTAGTTCTACGCATGTCTTCATGAATATTCATAGAGCAAGCTATAACGGAACCGAATCAGCTTCGAATCCATCCGAGTACACGCATTTGGGTGGTTCCGGGAGTACTCTGTTCTCTCTCCGAGAAAGCGAGTTAACTCAGGAAGGTTTTGGGAATATTCGAACCCACCGAAACCATCTGAATTAAGCCGAATTCGGCTAGAATCGGTCCGAATTATTCGGGAGAATTCGGTTTTGGTGTTACCCTGTCTTCATTCTTATTTTAGCATACGAAAATATATGTATTAAAGGGGAATCCAGCCTTGGCCATAAAATGTTGTGTTGGGAAGGAAAAAAATAAATTAAACAGAATGGTGAAAGTTTGAAAGAAATCGGACAAGCAATAAAAAAGTTATAGCTGCTTTAAAATTGAGATCACTAATAGTATGTAGATTTCAAATTGGCAACTAGGTAAGTAAATTATGACAAGGGGCAAGGACAACTTTCCCATAGGCCATGTACTTTATTATCAGGGATTTGCGGTTTTCTCCTAAGTACCCATTCCCCTGGGGCAGTAATCTAAATATAACCCAGTTAGTATATTGCTTTATGTCCTCATGAAAGAAAAATATAATTTGAAATAAAACTTTTGGGGAAAATGACATTTTAGCCATAATATGTATTGGAGTACATGGAAGAGTAGTCCTTGCCTTACATCACTATGACATCCCATATGCGGCCAATTTGAAGTCTCCATGGGTATAGTGATTACAAATATTTACAACTTTGAAAAATTCATAACTTTCTTGTTGTTTGTCCAATATTGTTTAAACTTTCACATTGTCCACCAAGAAAAAAAAATGAGAAAGACAACAAATAATCATTGCTGCAATTTTTTATGCTGCATGAGAGACCTATCCTACGCACATTTATGGAAATATGAGACAATTATGGTTTAATGGAAGAACATGAGCTTTTGTTTCCCTTATCACTTCAGCCCATTTGTCCATAATGACTTTTTGAATACGGGCTAAAATTGCATATATATGCCGAGCTGCCCTTTCGTCAGAAAAATAAGGGGTTCCCAATCAAGAAACTTGGAGCATTATTCCGCATGTTCGTTAGTCCAAATAGAATTAGCTTGTGCTGTACTCGCTGATCCAACAATGAAATAAGGTTTGCTATTCCGAAGGTTCAAAAGTTCTAAAATGAAATAAGGTTCGTTAGTACGATAACAAATGAACAATAAGTAACCTGCTGCATTTCTAGACCTTATTTTGTTTTCGGATTACCCTATCTTAGAAATGAATAGCTTAATTCCAAAAAGAACTAAATCAACTTTTGATCAAAATAGATTTTTATCGATATATATCTACATCTTAGACAAGGCTATCAAATGCATGATATAGCATTGCAAATATTTTATGGAAGATTGAGAAAAAATTATCACAAATTTACTCCAAAAAAGAGCTTAGGAATTTTTTAATTTTACCACATTACCTAATATTGAGCATTTACTGGTATATGCTACACTGTAAAAGAAACTGTGTGATTCTACAGGGGAACAAAAGAAGATTTTGCAGAAAGCAATAACAGAATCATTCTGTAAATTCATAAAACAGGAATTTTTCTGCAATTCAACAGAACAGGTCTGTTTAAAAAGGGGAAAAGGGTAATTTATTCAAGGAAATTTGTAAGAATCCATACACCAAATACCAATTTCCTGTAAGACTACGCAATCTGGTAAGATTGCAGGTGTTCTCGAGACTCTGCTGCAGGAACTTCTTTTATTCTAAGGATACATTTTCTAACAGTGTATGGCTACAAGTCTACTTCATCAGTCCAAATTTTGACACAAATAAGAGTTTTTCCATTTCAATACGTTTAGATTTAGTTCCTTTTTGGAACAAAAAACATAAGGACTTCACCGTATTTATAAGAAAGAGAGACAAAATGTTTCAATAGTGAATGGATAAACATCAGAAAAGATGTAAAATTTAATTTGCTAGAAAGTTTTATGCGTTTCATGCTGACTTCCAACTGTTAAACATGTAAACGTGCGTGAACAAAATAGACATTCGAATAAGGTTTCATTCCTAACGGAGATAAATCCATGGATACTATGATTGTAACGATTTCTTAATAATTCAAATTAATTGCTAGATTACAAAACGTTCTGATTAAATTAATTTCAAAGCACTATCAAGATATACATGTAAAAAGACAGTAAGGGGTATTACTGAAAAAGCGCAATCTGCTCGTAGCGCCATTTGGAATAAAAATATTCTTTCATTTTTTTGAAATTCGGAATAAGAAGCCTGTGGGTTAATTAAGCCAGGGTTAACACCAAAACCGATTACTCCCGAATAAGTTCGGAACGATTCTAGCCGAATTCGGCCTAATTTGGATGGTGTCGGTGAATTCGAATGCTTCCGAATCCTTCCTGAATTTTCTCGCATTCGCGGAGGGAGAACAGAATACTTCCGAAACCCCCCGAATACGTGTATTCGGATGGATTCACAGCTGATTCGGTTCCAGTGTGTCTTGTTACAACCAATACTGTCGTAGCAACGCATAATGGCACACCAACGCATATTGTCGTAACTTTTCTAACGCATAACGTCACATGTCGCAACGCGTAATGTCGCAGCAAATTGCTAACGCATAACGTCACATGTCGCAACGCATAATGTAACAATGGTATTTTAGTTCAGGACTAGAGTTACAGATAATATATAAACTTTGATTTCACTCAGTATTTTGTAGTAGAAAATCTCTAGAATGAGGAGCTGTAAAGAACTTGTTCTTTGAACCTACGGTTATCACATGAAATTGCAACAGCACCGTATAAGTCTGCACAACGTCGGGTCTTGTAAAGACGACATTTTGTGTAAGTGGAAATCCTAGCACTACAGCTCATTGAATCAAAGAAAATATTTGCATTGTTTGTCGCCTCGCCGAATCCACCCTGTTGAAATATTGCAAAAGCACGGTCATATCCAAGGCTAAAGCAGAGTGTATTTGCGTGTAATGATCGAAAGATTCTTCCGCAAACGAGATTCCATGTCTTATTATAAAAATACTCGACGATCCCTTCATGTGGACCAGTGCCATTGGTCAGTCGGAAGTTGACTCCATAATTGTCTGCAAGTAAAGATGAAAAGAGAATAGTAAACAACAGGCCGTGTCACCTACAGTTCATTCTCAGAATAAAGATGCTTCTGTGTGATCTCCTTGAAACAGAAGATACAGAAACATGTGTTTTTTATGTGGAAGTGTGCAGTGTCCATTCGCCAGCAACAACAGCGCATTTTGGCATCTACTTCGCAGACGCTTTCTGCAACGTTCAGAATCTATTGAAAAAGGGCCGTCAAATCGCAATGGACAGATTAGAGGTCATTGTCGAAAGCTGGTGGACAGGGGCAGCACATCGTCTTAAGCATCGGACCGGACAAAAAATTGCAAATATATCGTTTGTCCAGAGTTCAGTTGTATAAAACTTTTGCCATAGAAAAGTCTGGCAATTTTTGCCAGAGTTTTTTAATGTGTAATTTTCAATGGCATAATTTTGTTTGCCCGAGTTTTTTATGGCAACACATATCATGCAACGGGTCCCAGGACGACACTTTTGTTTTGATTCACCGATTTTCTACAGAGGCTGTTTTGTTTAACTGCTTTTGACAAAAGCTGCGTTATAGAAAGCGTCTGCAAAGTTATTGCTCAAATGCCCTAAATGTCTTAATGAAATTAAATGTCCACATAAAATGTCATGCCTACCTGCATGCCGTTACTCCAACAATGTAGTAAGACAGTGAAATCCGAAAGAAAATATAGGTCTTTAAAAAGTAATAATAATAATAATAATGTAGTTTTTATAATTCAGACCCGTAATGAATCTCAATTCGCCTTACAGAAATAAAATTATACATTACAAATTAGAACAGTGGAAATTATTTAATATTACTCTTAGATAACAACATATAATGACAAAAATATAAGGATATATCTAATTGAATGCTTCATTAAAGAGAAATAAAAAAATAAAATAACAGGTCCATTTTCGATCAGGCTAGAACGTATATCAAAATTGTCGAACACAATTACGATCGGCATCTCTGACATTGCAATCTACAAACGGTTCCATGACATTTACCCCGGCCAAAAAATTCTCCGATAGAAAATCTGCTCGTTAAGGCAAATATAAAACCTAACCTCCGAAATTAAAACCCTTCTCCTTATCTTTACATTATTCTGAACCAAAAAACTCTCTGACAATCCCAACTCTAACCATACTATGCCCTCCGAGATATGAGACAAGAGCAAATGTCGCAGGAGCATATGTCGGGTCACCCAACAGACGCACAGCGTTTTAAAGGGGAAGTTCACCCTGATAAAAAATCTATGGTAAAAACAGCAGAAAAAAAAAATTAAACAGCATTTGTGAAGGTTTGAGGAAAATCCATCAAAGATTAATAAAACCATTAGAAGTTTAAAATTTTGATTTGTGACGTCGTATGGGAGCAGCTTTCCATATATCAGATATCAGTAAAATATATTATAGAATGTTTGTTTATGCTTGGGCGTACCTTTATAATACACCCGCTTCTAAAAGATTGTTTTAATCATCATGGACCATTAAAAAATTCTTATTTTGTATTAAAAATTTCGAAAATTCAAATAACTTTGTTAATCTTCAATGGATTTCCCTCAAACATTCACTAATACATTTCAATTATTTTTTCTTGTATTTTTACAACAAACCTTCAGTCAGGGTAAACGTTGACGAATACTGAGATTTAAAAAAAAAACTCAACAACTTCATTATTTTATCGTACTGATTGCACAAACTGATAATAATGCAACAATTCTGCAAATAGTTTGATATGGTATTGATTACGGTTACGGTGATGATTGGAGTATGAAAGTCCCCCCAATAGGCACTTTTAACACCTAAAAAAATAGTACATGTAACAGTAATTCTTACACGCATCGCATACGACTCCCAGTTGCCTCCTGTTTGGCATACAAAGTGACTTTCTTCTGGATAATGTGCACGATTCAAAATGTTTTGTGGAACAGCTCATCCCACTGTATATCGGTTTTGTAGTCTCGTCCGTCGATTAAAAAACACCACTTTCACGGATGACAATGTCAGCTCGCTTGAATCCGAGTCCTCTGCATATGATATCAACTTCTTTGTAATCCCAACTAGGCTTAGCACAGAAAGAATCCAAGTTCCCTCGATATTGGACATAAACGTTACCTTCATTAATGAGAGTCCCTCCTCGAGAGCGGACTGACATCGTGTCACTAGAACCTGCAAATAATTGTGATAGAAGGATTGTGACAGAGTTGTTTGGTCATCTTTAACATCGTTAAAAAAACTAGCCGTAAAAGAGCAAACGAATGTGAATGTGTAAAATCTTAAACCGTAAGGTAATTTTGATGGTTAGAATTTGGATGAGTAATAGAGGTTTAAACCCAACGTTGTTATCCCATGGGGTTTACAGGGACAAATTCTTATATTTGCGTAATTCTCGAGAACATTCAATTGGGTGAATTCAAAGCCCGATAGCAAAAATTCAGGCTTACGCAATCATGTAATTTCTTGTCTATTTGGGATATCGAGGAGCTAAAGTAGCTTTGTTCACAATTTGGTAAGATCTGCATGGATTTCATTTTAACTGCGAGACATCTAAATGTTAGAAACGATAACGGCAAAAAAATACCTCGTTTACAGGCGACACTGGCATCGGCGTAACCGTGACTCCTGCATGTACCATTGTCGATTTCAAAAGGGCAAAATGATACGTTCTTTTCGTCCCCTGTACAACCAAGCTTCTTAAAGTGGACGGTTGTTGCTTGCCCTCCGAATATGTCGTCATAGCTGATCACGTTTGCCTTACTGTAACCGAGGGATGTACAAATCACATGCGCACTTTCGTAGTCCCAGTCATCGTTGGCGCAAACGGAACCAAACGCGTTGTCGTACATGACCTCGATACGACCTTCGAATTCACCTGACCCATTGACTAATCGGACAGTGAAAGATTCAGCTGAAAGAAGAAGAGAAAAAAACGAAGACAAGTACTCAAGGGCAATTCCTTAGGATGGGTAAGGTTTTAAAAAAGAAAAGTAATGTGCCTCATACGTTAATTTGTTGATTTAGCACAAATCTAACTAGACCATGTAGACGTTCAAATATCATGAAGGTCTTTCATCATATTTCGTCGGTCTTTCTCCTATTTCCTTGAGATCTCTGGAAAGAACGCAGTGTCCCAAAACATCTGGACAGTTTGGAATGGGTTTCGTGGATGTGATTGTGATATGAGACTTGATAATAATCATGATAATTTTTATCATTTATTATCATTATTATAATTATCATCATATTGTCTTTTGAGATAATCCTTCAACATTAAATACCATAATTTCGTCATGCAATTGCCCATCTAATCTTCAGGGTGCTGTGAAAATTAAACGCGTAGTAGTTCTTTATATCCGTGCGTTTTTAGGACCTTACTGAATTGATAATTCAAAACAAAAACATTAATGGAATTACCCATTCTTTTGTATAATTGAGCAGGTCAATTAAAGAATACCGTTTATTTTTTTCATGAAAAACCCGACTATATGAAGATATTGCAAATGGTACTGTATATAATTCAGTGCTTTTGAAGGCTATTTATAACTGTTAATTTTTGTTTTAGGGGAACCGTCATCATATTAAAATTTGTTCAAAGCTTTAGAGTAATAAGTATATTACGATTCTCTTGTAGAAGAAAAAAAACCACGGATGAATTATCGCATCATACATGTCTTTGAAAACAGCTAAAAAGTTCAAAAAAGCAATCTAACAATGCCGCATGCGAAGCACATTTTGCATGAGCAATGTTACACCCTTTGAATATAATGATAATAATAATATTATTATTAACGGCATATTTACCCAGGGCAGTCACTTCAGTTCCGAAAACTGTTCTCCTAGCGGGCCCTGCTATTATTATTACCCCGGCTTTAGCACGGCTACCTTGACCAGACGCTCGAGCATTCAAGGAATATCTTCCTACCGGGTACCTATTCCCCTCACCTGGTTCGAGTGCAGCTGCTGGATAAATTTCTTGACGATGATATCAGCATATGCATCCTGTATTCATCGGCTGCACACAAATATATCTTTGACATCATCATCATGATTACAGCCCTTATAATAAAGATCATACATTAACAATCACCATCGTTGGTGATCATCATCATCCCTAACCACTGTTTCCACCACCTTTGACTATTTCATGTGGGGGCGTCGTGGTCCTGTGGTTATGACTCTCGTCTTCCAATGTGAGAGACGTGGGTTCGAATCCCAGCCATGGCATGTTTTCCTTCAGCAAGAAATTTACCCACATTGTGCTGCACTCAACCCAGGTGAGGTGATTGTGTACCCGGTAGGGGAAAAATATCTTTGAATGCTTCAGCGCCTATATCATGAATGTGGCATCACAGCTAAAGTCGGGGTTATAATAGCAGTGCTTTGTATCCTCAGGCAACAAAAAAGCGCTTTATAAATCGAGCTGTTATTATTATTATTAGAGATCAGAATGTAAAAGAAATACCTGATTCTATGACTGATGCAGGAACAAGTATCAGGGAAATTAGCAATACCAGTGGATTGCCCGTCATCCTTGGCTGTCTATTACTCGTTTTGTTTTGCAGCTGGGTACTCTTCTCCCTACAAAAATCCCGCCAAGTGTGCTTTGTACTCCAGCTCGTGTAAACTCTGTTGTGAAATTGTTTCAAATCTGTCCTGTCAGTTGGGTTTAGAGCTTCGCAGAGAACAAAGAGAATACTACCCTTGAACAACGGACTTCATATTCATGGTCATTTACTTTCTCTCACTCGGTTCCATATGGATCGTGGCGCCCTGTATCATAAGAAGTTCGCGAATAATTAGAGAGAACGATTCTCATTGGTTGAATTCTGAGAAGTGTTTGAAGCATAATGCTCATCATATACGACAACGATTTTCACTGGCTATTGCCATTTTGGGATTGAATGGTAAACGTTCGAGCTAGCGCTTGGGTACCCAATCTGAAAGATCGTCACTTTTGTCTATTCAACCCCACATACACAACAACATTTTTTTTTTTTTTTTCTCTTGCTTTTTTAGCCTTTATTCAGATACTATTACATTTTTCATGTACAAGGGTAATAAATCAAATACATGTATGCAAATTAAAGTGAAGTACACTTATACAGCAATATAACATATGAAATAATATACATCTTGATATAAATTTTTCGAACAAATATTATCATAACCCATAATACCAATAACAAAAACCTCGTAATTTCACATGTATTTACTGTATAATAATACCGTATTGTATGATGAAAAATCAAAAGTACAGACTTTTTTAACATACACACACACACACCTACATCCGCACACACTCTCTCTCCCCGTCTGCGTCTTTGTTGCACTGACTGCACTCATCATCGACAGTGATTTATTTTTTAGATTCATTTGTACTTTAAAAAAAAATCTAGCTCCATGGTAACAGCATGATCTATATAGATTAAGAAATCTAAATCTAATGCAGTCAGTCTTGTGTTTTATCATATGCTTGGACTGTTGTGGAGTATTTGCATAGTTACCAAACGTTTCATCGTCATCGCGTATGATATTATTTATTCCAATTCCCAAAGACCGCGAACTGGGCATTAACATGTCAAAATAGCTGTTTGACAAAAAAAATGGTTTGATTGGTATTGAACGAGCAGCAGTCAAGCCTGTTTTATTGAAAGGGAATCAAACACTGGGAATAAGTTAGACCATGTGAAAACAGAAAAATAAAAGAAACAAATAAATGGAAAAAATACTGGAAATATCAATGCGAAAAATCGAACAAACAATAAGGAAATTTTCTTTCATTTATGTAAAGGAAGTTATTAACACTTGAATGTTGACATTACAAAATTATATGGAGATTCTCCCATTGACAATAGGTGTTTTGTCACACTTGTGCAACTTCCCAATCTCTTTTCTACATATTTTCACTTTTATCTAGTCCATCCACAGAATGTTCCGTCTTTTCTATGGGAGGACATGTTAGATACATCATGAACAAAGAGTCTGTACTATCATTGGCACAAATAGATATTTAGATGTATACATGTATTTTCAGTGAAAAGGGGGAGAGTGCTACTTTTGTGACATCGCAAACCTTGGTTGCATTGCCATTGGAATGATCTCCATGGCATTGCTGATTTGATATTGTTCTCAAATTTCATTGATCTTATTTGTTATTTGCTTTTTTTTTTATACAAGCTAACTTGACCGAAGGGTTTCATTTTCCTTTACCTCACTTAAAGGAATGGGCCGGACTGAAAATATTTATCTCTAAATAAACAGAGTAAAATTCACAAAGCAAAATGCTAAAAATTTCATCCGCATCGGAAAACAAATAACGAAGTTATTGAATTTTAAAGTTTAGCAATATTTTGTAAAAAAAAAAAAAAAGTGATATGCACATCGTCATGAATATTCATTAGGTGCGCTGGTGATGTCACATCCACACTTTCCTTTTTCTTATGTTATTACATGAAATCATAAATGTTTCCTTTTTCATACATGTATAAATGATGTGTCTCCAATATGAAGAAATAAGTTGAAGCAATAAATTACTAATGTACTTAATCAGTTGTCAATCCAATTGTTTTTGTTCTTGGTAGAAAACTTTGGAATAAACTTGATTTCATATAATAGATTACAAAAGAACAAGTGGGGATATGACATCATCAGCCCACCCAATGAATATTCAAAAAGACATGCCTAGAACTGTTTCACCGGAATAATGCAAATCTTTAAAATTCAATTACTTCGTAATTTGGTATCCGATTTTGATCAAATTTTCAGCATTTTGCTTTGTGAATTTTACTCTAATTATTGTGTTATAAATATCTCCGGCCTGAACACCGGCCATTCTTGCAAGTGCTTGCTGTCTTCTGGCAAAAGCATATATTTTGAGAATGCCCGACAAATGACAAAGGACAGCTTGAAGATCTTTGTCGAAAATTGGTGAACCGGTACTGCAGTTCCGTCATAAGCTTCAGACAAAAACAGTTGAAAATTTTCTTTTGTCCAGAGTAAAGGACTAAACTGCCGTTTCATTTAACCAATTTTCGACAGACGTTTTGGTTTATCTTTATCAGGAAGGACATTTGTAAATACATTTTGTATGTTCTTTATTCCTTCGTACGTCGCTGTGCTAAAACTTTCGAATATCTTAGCATGAGCACCGGCCCCAATATCTTTACTCATCTCTCTTGTAAAGAAAATGTCTGTGTAATGTCCTTCCAAAGTCAATCAAGATCAGACAACAGCTCAGGATATGCCTACATTCATACCAACAGACTTGACAACTTATTTACTGACAGTTTCCGGCATGACGCCCACAATGGCCAATCGCTTAATTACAGAGAAAAATTATTGGACAAAACTTACGAAAATCACCTTGCCTTCACTCTAAAAGACAACTTTATTTCATTAATTTTACTACAAATTTTAATTTCCACAATCTTGACTTAAATGTCAATCTTTTAGATTCTAGATACACAGGTTTACAGTTCTCATAAAATTTATTCCACATATCATACATTAACAATTGCAACACAAGTAAAACCCACTTCTCACCAAATCAGTCGTTTTCATCAATCCTAAAAATACCAAAACTTCTGCTTGGTTATTTACGAAGAGATATATACAAAAATAAATATATATGTATAGAAATAATATGGCATATGCGTAATTTAAAGGGCAAGTCCACCCCTGCACAAAGTTGGTTTGAATAAAAAAAAATTAAGAAATAGCATACAATAAGATTTCATCAAAAAAGGATGGAAAATAAGAAAGTTATGACTTACAACCATTTCCCTTATTTTTCCCCAAACGGTAGTATATGCACCATACGGTGATATGCATATGAGAGTCGATGATGTCACTCACTCACAATTTCTTTTGTATGTTAAGTGTTTGAACGTTACAATATTCATTTTTTGTTGCAGATTTGACACTAATGACACTCATCGTCGAGAAATCAAACTTTGTTTCACTTTGTAACAAAATAAATTGTTCGTGGGTGATGTCATCGGTCGCCTCATTTTCGTACCGACCAGGATGTGCATAAAATTGTTTTGTGAAATTGAGCGAAACTGGTAAATGCCATAACTTTCTCACTTGACACCTGACTTTGATTACATTTTCAGCATCAAGCTTGTTTTTATTTTCTCTCTTCCTATTCAAATAATTTTTTTGTCGGGGTGGATTCCCACCTTAACTATCACTTCATTGCAATTGATATGGCATATATTTTTGTCATTTTTTATGTCAACAAACAAGACTGACTGGTAGTCTGCTTTGCCGCAGTTACACCGGTGAGATCGACTTCAAACAGAACAAATGATGTTACATTATTTCCAATTACATACCATTGGTCGGTCTGGAGTCGAATGTATTGGTGTGACTGCAGCCTCAGATATGCACATCTCCCAAGGAAGAATATTTGAAAAGCCAGTGTGCTATAAAGACCACCACTGCTTACCCACAACTGCACAATGCAATGTGTAGACGTGGTCACTTTAAGTTGCATCAACTGAAGTCCTTAGCTATTCAGACCACCATTGCCTACCCACAATGCAATTTGTTGATGTGATAGAACTTATGAATAAATCTTACATATTAGAATAATTACAAATATTGACATTCCTCTTCAAAATTTATACATAAATACATGTTTAATGTAACGTTAAAGCATTCTTGAGTATTTAATAAAGGTCATTGTAGTTGTCATTATTATTTTATGGAAAAGGAATATATACATATATATATAAATATACATATATATATATGTATATATATATATATATATATATATCAAGATTAACTGTGAAGTATATGGTTCATTGGCAGGAAGACCGATTTTGGGGCTTGGGCCCCTTCAGTTCTTCCTCTTGGAATAAATATTGGCACACGAAGAAAATTTGAATATAAAATGATTACTTTTTGCTCTTAAACAAGATTTCAGAGTACTAAATTGATATTGTCCTTAACCTAGTTTCAAGTCAAATGCTATGAAGCGTTACGAAGAAATGAATAATTTGTATTCAATGCAACAGATAAATTGTGATCTGTATACACGGATCACTCACAATACTAGGAGCTTAATAGATCACATGCTCACAAATGCAGTTGAGAATATTAAATCTCATGGTGTAATCAGTCTCGGGTTAAGTGACCATGACTTGTGCTTTTTTATTTTGAACTTTAGTTTTTTTCATATTCCTAATACAATCAACTATACAAATCTTAAGTACGTGAATCTAGAATCTTTTCATAGTCATTTGTCCAAACATTCTTGGAATGAAATAACTGCTTCTAGAACCATTGACGATGCTGTTAATTTATGGGAATTTTTTTATGGATTCTATGAATGAGTTTGCCCCAATTAAAAAGAAACGCATTCGTCACCAATCCGCTCCTTGGCTAAATGCAGATATTAAGAAAACGATGACGAAACGGAATGAATTGAAAAAGAAAGCATCAAAGAATAGTGACGAAAGTGTTATGAATATGTATCGTAAAACAATAAATTTGGTTACCAAAATGTGTAGGAAAGCAAAAAGGGCTCATTTCTCTAAACAATTACAAAATATTTCCACTACTTCAAGCAAGAATGTCTGGGCTGTACTCAAAACTTCATTGCCTTCTTAAAAATTATGTAAAAACGGCGATACTGAAGATTATAATGATTATTTGTTAGCTACAAACTTCAACAATTTTTTTGCTTATGTTGGTTCTGAACTGGCTTCTGCCATTCCAACTGCAACGAATAATCGTGCAGATACTATCTATGTTAACAATAGCCCTCTACAATCGTGTTTTGAATTTAATCCAGTTACCGAGGATGATGTTCGGAAGATAATTTTGGGGTTGAATAATAACAAATCAACTGGTGTTGATGATATCTCTTTAATGATGTTAAAAATGGCGACGCCCACTATTATACCATCTCTTACACTCATTTTTAATAGATCATTATCTGAACACGTGTTTCCTACAAGATGGAAGAAATAAAATTGTACCAATTCATAAATCGGGTGACAAAAAGTCACCTAACAATTACAGGCCGATATCCATATTACCTTCTGTTTCCAAAATCCTCGAGAAACTCGTTCAGATACAATTAACAGAATATTTGAAATGTCACAATGTATTATCTAAAGCTCAGTCAGGATTCAGGAAAAATCACTCGACTATTACAACACTTGTCAAAGTTACCGATGGTTGGTTAAATGCAATGGACCACGGTCTGTACACTGGTGCGGTCTTTATAGACTTACGCAAAGCGTTTGATACTGTGGATCCTTATATTCTTTTAAAGAAATCTAATATTGGTGTATCTTCTGTTTGCTTATCCTGGTTTTCAAGTTATCAGAAGGGTCGTCGTATATATACCCAATTTAACTCATCTACGTCCGCGGACTCCGATATAAACTACGGTGTCCCTCAAGGATCTATACTGGGTCCGCTTTTGTTCCTAATTTATATTGATGATATCGTAAAGCATATAAAAAATTGTTCTATTCACCTATATGCTGATGATACGGTAGTCTATTTCTCCCATAAAAATGTAACAACTATTGAAACCCAATTGAATTCTGAGCTGAAAAGAATAAACAACTGGTTGTGTGATTCCAAACTAAGTCTTAACTGTGATAAAACAGTAAGTATGCTATTTGGCTCTGGAAAAATGATTGGTAAATGTAATAAGTTGAACTTGAATGTAAATGGAATACATATAAAACAAGTGGAATCAACCAAATATCTTGGCATGTTATTAGATCCAAGTTTAAAGTGGAATTTGCATCTCGAATATATATGTCTTAGAATAAGCAAACTCATACGTTTATTAGCTCGACTGCGTCACTATATTGATCAGAAAAATTTGAAAATTGTGTACAATGCCATTATCCTCCCTATTTTTGACTATGTTGATATAGTATATGGTTCAGCATGTGCAAAATACATCGATTCATTACATAAACTTCAAAACAGAGCATGCAGAAGTATATTAGGAATAAGTCCATACAGTCGCGTGTCTATACGTGAGTTACATGTTCGTTTGGGTTGGAAAACCTTATCAACTAGACGATGTTGTCATCTAAATAAGGCTTTAAATGGACTTGCTCCTCAATATTCAAAAGTATTTTTCCAACATACCAGTAGCCAGTATAATTATTCTCTCATGTCCCATTGGACACTTAATATTGGCAAAACCTAAAACAAATTATTGTAAACGTTTATTCTCGTACAGAGGTGCTTCTCAATTTAATAATCTCCCTGCAAATCTAAAGGTCCCTTGTAGTCTCAAAGTCTTCTTACATAGGCTCAATGCCTTCCTTCCTGATCTATGAAGTATTTTGAATTTGATACTGGAATTCCCACCCCCCACATCCCCTTTTGTTCTAAGAGATTTTTGTAAAACTTTTCTTTATTACTTGTGTTTAAATCCTTGGACCCCGTGGAAGAAGAGTACTGTCTATGGGCAGAGCTGAACTGGGTATCCTTCCGATTTTATTATTTTCATGTCTCTTTGATATTGTTTCTTTGTATATTTCTGTTCTAACTTGTTATTTGTTATATCTTGCTTTTATATGTTCATTTGTACACTTATGTTTTTATTGTGAATTTCGGAGAATAAATACAAAATACAAACCTTTGGATTATCTTTTTCTATTAAAATTTTGAATATAAAACGATTACTATTTGCTCTTAAACAAGAGTTCAGCGTATTAGAGTGATATTGTCCCTTAACCCTTGGATTATCCTTTTTATTGGTTCTGCCAAACGATACTTTACATAATTGGATATTGACTCTTTCCCATAATATTACTTTTAATTCAATAAAAACTGGAGTTTCGTGATGACCGGATTTCGAAAACGTTCAATCTATCACGACTCCATCATTAATAATGTATGTTAATTGGCAGGGGAGCCACTGCAGCTAGAGTTGTTGCGGTATCAGCATTTGTTACATTTTTATTTGCAACTGAAAGAAAGGAAAAATAGAAATTGTTAAAATAATATTTTTCTTAGTATAAACAATTTTAGCGTGTTGGGCATGACATCGGCAGATGTCTTAAGTTCAATTTTATAAAATATTAAAACACGCTGGCTGACAAAACTTTTAGGTAAATAATCCTTGCGCTTATCAAAGGTAATATATTTTAAGTTCGAAACACAATCAATAATTTTTTTTTTTATAAATCTCAGTAAACTTTGTTTCATTTTGTACAAAGTAAGCCAAGAAGCATAAAAGCTCACTACAAGCGTGATAAATACAATTCTATCATGTTAACGTACAAAGATTGATTAAAAATCTTGTCTTCAAAGTAAAGAAGATGCCTATAAACTTGTTTTTCTGTTAATGTTCATTTCAGAGCCGTTCATGTAAGAATAATTCTAGCAGTCATACATGCTACGACAGACTCCTCTAACCACTAATGTAATACTAACTAGAATGTGCTTGCCATTGGTTTCTATGAAAATTACGCTCTGCAGTCCGGGGCTTTCTTCTGAAATTTTGTACTTTGGAAATATTTTCCTACGAAAATTACTTTTGGACGAACTCTCCTCAGGGAGGCAATTTCTGTGGCATTTTTCAGGAGGTCCCCCCCCAAAAAAAAAAGCATATATGATTAATAATCATTTTCAACACTGGGATTATTTTTTCATTATAATTTTCATTTCGAAGAAAAAAATATTAATAGTTTCATTAAGCACATCATGTACATGTTGAAGGTCAAACAATTATGAGTCACGACAATTTTTCGGGGTTTACCAACTAAGTTTATTTAGGATGGTGATACAAATGAGAATTAAAATCTATGAAAGAATAAATCAATTGAAAAATAATTACAGATGATTTGAAAATATTAGCAAAATATCTATTTAGTAATATCGCATTCTGGTATTAATTCAGTTCAATTCGATTAATTTATGTTCCTCATTTAATCTTTTCAAATATACAGTTTTACCATGTTTACAGTGACAGTTTTACCATGTTTTACCATGAAATTTTTACCATGTTTACAATGACAGTCCAATGTAACATTTAAGTATACTTGTACACTACAATATGCCGACTTGGCCACTGATTTACTTTTGTACATTTTGTATTATCAGTATTGTATTATGTACATAATTGATTCATTATCTACAGATTTGATTATCATGATTATGGTGATCTCGAGTTTACTTCGTGCATCATCGACGACCAATCACCTGACTAGGTATGAGGCGCCGATTGTGCCACTATTATATAGAACAATTATTTGTTATATAATCATTATTTATTAAATAATAACTATTATTTATATATAATTTACATTTTATTTGTAAATAACTACTATTATATAAAATAGCATTTCTAATTATTTATATATAATTCCAAGTAATACTTCATTATTTGTAAATAATAATAGTTCGACATTCCATTATTTATAAATAATGATTATTTGTTTTTCATTATTTATAAATAATGATTATTTGTTTTTCATTATTTATAAATAATGATTATTTGTTTTTCATTATTTACAAATAATGATTACTTGTTTTTCATTATTTATAAATAATGATTATTTGTTTTTCATTATTTATAAATAATGATTACTTATTTTTCATTATTTGTAAATAATGATTATTTGTTTTTCATTATTTACAAATAATGATTATTTGTTTTTCATTATTTATAAATAATGATTATTTGTTTTTTATTATTTATAAATAATGATTTTCGTTTTTCATTATCCATAAATAATGACTTTACATACTTTATTATTTATAAATAATTGCAATTCGTTTTTCCATTATTTATAAATAAGTTTTCTATTATTTATAAATAATAATCATTTATTAACAATACCAGTGCACATTTCTTTATTTATAAATAATTTGTTGAGTTCTCCATTATTTATATATAATGATTATTTGTTAAATAATGAAAACGTCTACTTCATTATTTATAAATAATCATTATTTAATGTTCGAGTTTTCCATTATTTATAAATAAAGATTATTTGATAAATAATGAATTATCTACCTCATTATTTATAAATGATGAAAATTCATTGAGTCTCATTATTTATAAATAACAATTTTGTTTCAATATCCCATTATTTATATAATAATCATTATTTATAAACAATTTTTACAGTTTGCCATTATATACAAATAATCATTATACAGCAAATAGGATAGAGTGTACTAAAAAGTTGTGAGGGAGCGAAGCGAGCAAGCAAAAATTTCAACTTTTTTAATTGAAATATCAAATTTTATGTTAGATTTTGACATAATATTAAGAAAATAAATCATATTTCACTTTCTATCTTTCCTTTTATTTCCTTTCCACTTTTCTTCTTTTTTATTGAAGGGGGGGGGGGGGAGCAACCCCGAGCCACTGCATGCCACTGTTCAAAGGCACCATTACCTTTGTAGCACACAATGAAATGATTTAAAAAAAAATACACGCTCTCCCATACTTCGGTTGAATTATTATTTTTTTTTTGCTTAAAGAAGAATATTCATATCTAAAAGAGAACGTATAAAAAAGTAACAGCAACAGAACAATTCAAGCAAATAAACAGATTTGAAAATGAATTTTGGCCGCATAATTAAAATATTATTGCAAAGATAATGAAAAGGTTAAGAGGAAGTCTGCTGATTAGCAAGAAGTCCAATCATCATATTTGTCATTTTATGCCATTTTGGCGCAAGCCTCCTTTTTAACCTCAGACAAAAACATTCCGTGTTCGCTCAAGCATGAACGAAGCTATTTTTTTTTAATGGCATTTGAAAGATAAGACGTCAGAGCATCTATTGACACTAAAATATAGACATCATAATTTGAATTTTTTTTTATAGACTTACCGTTTTTTGATACGCACTGTTTATATATATATATACATATATATATATATATATATATAAACAAAGGAAGAGGGCCCTTTGCACAACGTGTATTGCAGCGCGTCATGTTCTACGTATAGGCGTAAATAAATCAAGCATTAACGCTAGACGTAGCTTTACCTCATACCTGCACACCTAGTCGACACACTCTCCATGACACTGGAACTATAGTATTACCTACACAAGACTACTACTCCTCCAGATGAACAGAAACCAAAGTTAATTTCAATGCTGGCCTGATGAAGGCCCCACTGGCCGAAAGCTCGCAATAAAAGAGATACTTGGAAGCTACGTCTAGCGTTAATGCTTGATTTATTTACGCCTATATATATATATATATATATATATATATATATGCGACATGCATTGTTCAATGGTATTGAAAAGTTTGATCAGTTGCCTGAAGATCGCACCTCACGTAGGTTGCGTGAAACTCAGAGTTGCAATTAAATTTGATGAACCTCCAGTCAACCTTGTGAACTTATGTTTATTATAAATATATATATATTTATATGTCTAGGCCTATCTATTTAAGAAATAGATGTAATAGATCCATGCAATGACCAACACAACTCCAGGGGAGCGTTTTATGAAAGGAATTGTCGGACAATTCCCACTTTAATAATAATAATTGTACATTTATATTGCACTATTTCTATATGTATATACTCAAGTGCGCATTACAATAATGTTATTAGGAATTTCTTCCCGGGTACCCATTCACCTCACATGGGTTGAGCGCAGCACGATGTGGGTAAATTTCTTGTTGAAGGAAAATATACCATGGCTGGGAATCGAACCCACGTCCCTCAGATTGAAAGACGAGTCATGACCACTAGACCACGACGCCCCCAACTTTTTCAGACAGTTACCATAGTAATATTGCTTCCAGGCCAATCAAAATCAAGGAAAAATGTCAGATCTGACAAATTGTCGGACGATAAGGTTGATGACACGTTCTCCAATTTCCAGCTTATTGCAAATTGTTAGAACACGACCATTTCGCTCACAGAAGGCACGTGATGTCATATGCTACAATTTTTGTGCAACTATTCTCACCCAAATCGAGTTCAATAGTTTGATCGTTTCCTATTCAAACATCATTGTTGTGTGTGTTTGATTTGCTATCATGAGGGGCGAGGTTTTCTTTTTCTGTATTTTCGATCTTTATAACGATTTGATTGGTTCAGTTTAAACATGTATGTTTCTGCAAACCAGCGTGAAGTATTTTTTATGGATTTTTGTTTTCTATCATGTTGAATAAGCCAGTTCGTAGTTCCATTCTGCGCATGATCAGAAGATTCTGCGCATGATCAGAAGATTCTGCGCATGATCAAAGAAAGGTCATTTGTACTTAAGTGGCATGGTGGTTTAAATTTAATAAGATAAGCACCAACTTTGGTGTCTTGATTATTCATATATTCTTTTCAATTGTGTTTTTCATTTGCATCCACAAAGAACAAAAATGCGTCCACGACTGGTATTTCACTGCAGTTTGCCAAGTACATTGTACAACATGCTAATATGCCTTCAAAGTAGAAATGCAACAAATACCTTCATGGAGTCTTCAATGGTGTGCTATTCTAGTCACCTGGTATAATTCAATTTCTTCATCCTGTTATGTAAGGCATGCATATGTTATATCCTGCTTTGAAATCTGCCTATCATAATGAAATAAAAAGAAAGGTCATTTGACCAAAATTGTCCCTGATGTAACTACGAACTGGTCTATTTGCTCAGTTTTAACAAAAGGACGCCGTCTCCAATGAATTTTAACAAGCACTGGGATTCGTTTTATTCTGACTAATAACAAAAAATATCAACATATTTCATTTGAATTGAATTCAATTTGATAATTCTCTTAAAATAAATATTGGCGTTTATCAAAGAGTTTTAACTCTTTGTTAAACACCCCCTATTTATTACACTTAAAAGTGTGATTCATGATTAGTGGTGACGCGCACATGAGCATGCGTCCTCTTAGCATCTTTTATTCTTCTTCATACATCTATTTAATAATTGTTACTGAATTAGCGTAACGTCTGTATATGAAACTGTAGATATTCAAATTATTGTTCTGATTGTAAATGTAAACTTATGGTTTTTCTCCAATACCTATTTCGGGTTACATGAAGAAATAAAACTCACTTTGTCATTGTCATTATCATTGTCAAATCACATTGTCAGCATGATCTGAAATTGTGACCAATGCGGTGATAGCTTTTATTTGGCACACAACTGGACATTTGCGACTCTAATACCTTGGTCACATTTGTTCTACGGCGGCCGTACGGCGAGTCGAAAACAGTCGTTTTATTCATTTTTATTCAAACCACCTATATGTAGCTGGTACAAAAAAATGTTAAAACGGCTGTTTTCGACTCGCTGTACGGCGCGCCGTAGAAGAAATATGACCAAGGTATTAGTCATAGTTAACTCTTGATGACCTCCACCCCCCCCCCCCGAACACTGAAAAGATTTACCGTGCGCACAAGAAAATGCAGCTTCCCCGTGTGCATCGGTCTCACAGCTCCCATCATCAACCTCAAAGAGGCATGAAGCGATGCTCGTTTCGTTTCCTCTGCAACCAAGCGCTTTAAATAGTATCCCGTAATTAGTAACCAACTGGAATAAAATTATTGGAAATGGTTTTTTGACTGATTTGAGTAGGCATGGGTGTCAACATTTACCAAAAAAAAGTTAGGAGGAATACGGGTTGGGGAAAGTGCTTTTTTCAAGGTCAAAGGTCAATGACCTTTTTAAATATACTGTATCATGGTATCTCCCAGATAAAATATTACAGGTTGGTGATCATGGTGTCAAAATGCACATATTCTTACAAGAAGATCAAATAAAATCAAATCAAGTACCTACAATGCTCATTCACCCATGAAATTCAAGGTAAAAGCCCTTCAAAGTTCAATGACCTTTATTACATTATATACCATATACGGTATAATGGTATCTCTGAGATGAAAAGGTGCAGGTTGGTGATCTAGGTGTCAAAATGCAGAGGTTCTTACAGGAAGATCAAATAAAATCAAATTAATTACCAGAATGCACATTAAACAATAAAATTCAAGGTCAAAGCCTTTCAAAGGTCAATGACCTTTTTTTCTACATTATATACCATATACGGTATAATGCTATCTCTCAGATGAAAAGGCGCAGGTTGGTGATCTTGGTGTCAAAATGCACAGATTCTTACAAGAAGATCAAATGAAATCAAATCAAGTACCTATATACAATGCTCATTCACCAAATGAATGAAATTCAAGGTCAAAGCTTTCAAAGCTCAATGACTTTTTTTTACATTGTATACCATATACGGTATAATGGTATCTCTGAGATGAAAAGGTGCAGGTTGGTGATCTTGGTGTCGAAATGCAGAGGTTCTTACAGGAAGATCAAATAAAATATAATTATGTACCCAGAATGCATATTAAACTATAAAATTCAAGGTAAAAGCCTTTCAAAGGTCTATGACCTTTTTTACATTATGTATCACACTGTATAATAGTATATCTGAGATGAAACGGCACAGGTTGGTGATCGTTGTATCAAAATTCCCAGATTCTTACAGGAAGGTCAAATAAGATAAAGTTAATCACCTAGAATGCATACTAACCCATAAAGTTCAAGGTCAAAGGTCAGTGACCTTTTTACATAGGCTATATATCGTATAAAGGTATCTCTGAGATAAAACGCTGCATGTTGGTGATTTTGATGTCAAAAAGCAATTTTTACAAGAAGATAAAAAAGACTCAAAATAATCCAATATCCAAAGTCAAAGGTCAAAAGTTGATAAATATTTATATATCCATGCATGATTCCCAAAAAAAAATTTATCCATTATATTCACATTTTATTTGTGAATAATAGAAAGAAAGATAACTATTTGTAATGAACACTTGGAAGTCTAATAATTTCACTCTGAAAGAAATAAGGATAAAAAATGGCCATGAAAAATATATTTAGGAGTTAAAGGTCAATCAACTATGTCAATAGCGTCAGGGAATTTAAGTAAATAGGTCGATATAACGTGATTGTGGCATGTAGGTATAGTGATTCTGATGGGAAAAAGACTGACCTGCGTGGAAAAAGAACACAAATTTAATAGTTGAATCCTTGACCAATGATGATGTCAAAATACAAGTTCGAGGTAAAATTGGATCAAATAGCACTTTTTCTTATAATATACTGTAATGCATTGACAAAAGTGTTAAAAAAAATCATGTGTGATATAATTTGAAATGGTGACAATGGTGAAGTTACCTAAAGTAGCAGCATTTAGATATGCATTTTATAAATCTAAATCAAGGTACTAATATCTCTGTAGCAATAGGTCACTAACCTCAAATGCTACAATCAATACTATAACGCTATAACTTAATCTGTAAATGGAAAGGATAGGCCTAAGTCTTATGGCAAGCATCATCCGAGAACATTTTCATATAGCCAGGGAAAATGACGACTAATTAAAATAAGGCAATCATTAGAGCTGCAGCTTTTTTTGTCATAGATGAAGTTAAGTGTCTCAACTTCAGCAAAGAGTAATTGAACTCTTGAAAACCTTCTGACATTTTCAAGACTTTGATCTGGCCCATTCGATGAAAGCCTAACGTTTTGTCAAGGGATATCAGACCATGATCTATATTATTACTGATAATTGCACAGCTTGATTCTCAAGAACTGGAAGTGGTGCTGTAGGAGTTTTGTTAGGTCGATGGATGTGTACTTGTAAGCTATTATCTCCTTTTGAACTTCATTGTTATATGCCTAATTTGTGCATGATAACAATCAGTTGTTCTGGACCAAAAACATGATCCTTGTACAAACTGATACCTAGTAGAAATAGCATCATGGGTGACGTACGACAGAGAGCAGATATGAAGTTTTGTCTTGCAGCATTAGCATCACAGGAGATTCTGGCAGCTCGCAATGAACTGATGAAAGGTACTAATAATACGGGAATTCACCTTTGTTGAAGTTGATATATATATAATTTACTACATGTATATGACAGAAGCTGCAGCTCTAATGATGGCCTTCATTTCATCATCATCATCATCATCCCTCTGCTGTTTGGAAATGCTCTCAGATGATGCTAGCTGTGACATGAGAGGTAGACCTGTCCTATCCATTTTCAGAAGATTAAGCTAATAGTTTATAATATTTATTATAGCAATGAGGTGAGTGGCCTATCGCTGGAGAGAAAAGACACGACAACCTTGATTTAGATATAATGATGCATTAAATGCTGCTACTTAAGATAAAAATCATTTCAAATTATATACTTGATTTCATTTATTTTTTCAGTGCTTTTGGCAATGCATCACAGTATATGAAAAGTGTTATTTGGTTATCAACTTTTTAAACTTAATTTCCACTGATATTTTGGAAAGGGCTCATTGACCTCTGACCCCTAAATACATTCTCCATGGCCTTCATTATTTCAGACCGAAATTATGAAACCTCCATGTTTTCATTACAAATTAGCCATGGTTATTTACATTATTCAGATATAAAATATGAACACAAAAGATATTGTTTTTGGTTATTTTTATATCATATAGATTATATCTTTCCTCTGATCTAGGATTTCAAGGGTGAAAGATTATTCTTTATACTTATTTTAGTGTTGTTTAATCTTCTTGTACAAGTCTTTGGATTTTGGCACCAAGATCACCAACCTGCGGTGTTTTATCTCAGAGATACCATTATTATTATCTAATGTTAAAAAGGACATTGACCTTTGTCCTTGAATTTTATGGGTGAATGTGCATTCTCGATGCTTAATTTTATTTTATATTCCTGTAAGAATATGCGTGTTTTGACACCAAGAACACCAACCTGCACCGTTTTATCTTAGAGATACAATTATATAATATGGTATATGTAGTATAAAAGGTCATTGACCTTTGGCCTTAAATTTTATGCGTGAATGTGCATTCTAGGTACTTAATTTTATTCCATTTGATCTTCTGGTAAGAATCTGTGCATTTTGACACCATGATCACCAACCTGTGCTTTTTCATCTCAGGGATACCATTATACAGTATGGTATATAATGTAAATAGGTAATTGACCTTTGAAAAGCTTTGACCTTGAATTTTATAGGTGAATGCGAATTCTAGGTACTTAAGTTTATTTTATTTGATCTTCTTGTAAGAATCTGTACATTTTGACACCATGATCACCAGCATGTACCTTATCATCTCAGAGATACCATTATACGGTATGGTATATAATGTAAAAAAGGTCATTGACCTTTTGAAAGGCTTTGACCTTGAATTTGATAGGTGAATGTGCATTCTAGGTCATTAATTTTATTCTATTTGATATTCTGGTAAGAATTTGTGCATTTTGACATCATTATCACCAACCTGCGCCTCTCTATCTCAGAGATACATTATACAGTATGTACGAAAAGGTCATTGACCTTTGACCTTGAAAAAAGCACTTTCCCCAACCCGTATTCCTCCTAACTTTTTTTTGGTAAATGTTGACACCCATACCTACTCAAATCAGTCAAAAAACCATTTCCAATAATTTTATTCCAGATTGGCTCTTTTGGGGTCTAATTTAGGGATACTAAAAGTGAACAGGTCTTCGTTCCAGTTCAGTTGCATTATCCGCGCCCAAAATGCTCTCATTTTGTGATGGGAGTGTGTAGATCTTTTCCGCGTGTGAAAATCCAAGAACCCGACAAATTGCGTTTGCGTTCGATTGATCCCACTCGTCATTGCCGCATACCGAACCCGTCTGGTTGTTATAGTAAATCCCAACACGGCCGACATATCCGCCCGATCCCTGGTCGAGCTCGACGTCGAATTCTTCAAAGACAGATCAAAACAGACATTTGATTAAATTTTGCTTGTGCTTCCAGCAACATTAACATTAAATTTCCAATATTCTTTAAATCATCCGGGGGTTTTCTTTAATGACAGATTCTACAAAAAATAGATCTGCAAGTTATCTCTCTATGAACAGATATCTGCATTACAGCACTTCTAAAAATAGAACAAAACAGATTGATGATGCTTTATGCAACTTAATTATACATATATTATGATTAACAAATTAAATATGTAAAGCTTAGATTATCTTCTTTCATTTAGTGTAACTCTCGCGATACACATTTCACACATGACTTGGTAAACAAAACATTGATAAAAGGATACCTGCAAATTCATTTTCATTCATTCATTAAAAAAAACAAAATCGCATGTCTCAAATATTCCATTTCTGCTCTTTAATGATGCCCTAATAAAGAAATGGCAAAGAAATTGCAAATTTATTTCTCTAAAACAATGCTTGAAATCCCATAATTTATTCAAGAAATTTTATTGATTTCTCAGCCTAAGTGCCTGGCATTTCCAACGCTCCGTTTAAAAAAAAAATCAGTTACATTTTGTTAACCATCCCATTCATACTGACCGCAATCAATGAAAATGCATTTGTTTAATGACATCATGGAATTACAAGCATTATGCCAAAGAAAAATTGTATACTAAGGGTGAATAATATTAATAAATTACATAATTAAATAAGAGAACATGTCTAACTCTGATGTTTTCATAAAGCATTGATGATATATTTAAAAGAGAGTTACAGAGAGTTTTGAGGTTTCGCTGAGTTTCAGAAAACAGTTCGCATAAAAGAGGCGACACGCAAATTAGATGGTCAATGATATCACACAACAACTACTTTTTTGCATTAAATTACATAGAATATTTCTAATTTTATATATTCTAAGACAATCAGGGAATTATCTTAAATGATCACATCACGTACTAGTATTGCATGATATCATGGTTTGAAATCCTTGAAAAAAATTACCAGATTGTCAGTTTCCCTCACGGATGAGCAGTGAGAGAATTAGAATACAATGCACATCCATGGTCTTCCAAAGTACTTGAAAAATTCTGTTCTTCTAAATCTGCACTCCACCTATCGAAGCTTCAATCCATCTCTCCGACAAACTCCGGTGTTAAAACCTAAGGAATACGATAACTTTTCCATAAAGAATGCGTTTAATCGGATAGATTTACATAAAAAATAAGGAATAAGTAAGGAAGCTGAAGACACGACAAGCGATCCGAGGGGGCACAAAATAGCGTCAACAAGATTCATAAGTTCATAGGAGGTATCTATTCTCCACTGAGATAAATAAAGGAATGGAAATGTACGATCTTGCGTAGTATTTTGAACATGCATAATGAAAAACAAACATATTGAAGTTGAACATGATTTTAAAAAGGCCAACTAAGCATTATGATTGAATAAACTCAATTGCCTCGCCCCTCAACGGATAAAAGTATAATCATTGGTTCGTTTCCAAACTGCACTCACTGAGTCTGGATACCAATACTGGATGCAAAGGAGATAAATACATCTGGGGCCCGTTGCAGAAAGAGTTGCAATTAATCGCAACTTTAAAAATCATGCGCAACTTGATTTCAACCAATCAACAGCGCGCATTTGAGACTTGCGATTGATTTTTTGACTTGCGTTTAAACGCAACTCCTGGAGTCCGTTGCAGAAAGAGTTGCGTTTAAACGCAAGTCCCAAATGCGCGCTGTTGATTGGTAGAAAATCAAGTTGCGCATGATTTTTAGAGTTGCGATTGATTGCAACTCTTTCTGCAACGGGCCCCAGAAATCTGTAGGCGTCAGGCCCGCCTGATTCCAGATTTTCTCAATAGCGAGGTGGCGGATTCTGAAACATAGACAATCTATTGAAAATACCTTCAAATACCAATGAACAGCTGAGAGGTCTTTGTCGAAAATTGGTGAACCGGGACAGCTGAGTGTCGTAAGATTCTGTACTGACGACAATTTGTAAGTATGTCTTTCGTCTAGAGTCCAGGGGGCCTTTTCATAAAGCTGTTCTAAAGTTAAGAACGACTTTAAGAACGACTGGTGAACCTTTCTTACCTGCTAATAATCACCAGTGAACATTTAATGGTGAATATCATTTATCAGAAGAAATGTTCACCAGTCGTTCTTAAAGTCGCTCTTAACGTACGAACAGCTTTATGAAACACCCACCTGGACGAAACGGCTGTTTTGATACACCGATTTTCGACAAGTCTGCGTTGTCAAGAAGGGTTTTTGACTATAGATTGCCTATGTTGTAGAAAGGATCGCAAAATTACGATGTTGGAGAACGTTGTTGTATGTCCAAAAAAAATATCGACCAATTAAAATTGTTGCGCGAATTACTGTTCATCGTTGTTTGGGTGTTTGGAGGGGGGGGTGGTGGTCTAACCGACATTTCAACAAATCGGATCAGATTACCTATCACCCATTCTGCAAAACAGACTTAAAGACAGTACTTACTATCATAAGATCAACCATTTGTTTTTTTCAAATCACTGTTGAGGGTAACATCACCGTCTTCTGCGACGACCATTTTCTAACTCTTCTCTCTAGAATCTTTGAGCGTGTTTAATGAGTTTTTCCTAAGATAATGGACTTTTACTTCTGCTCCTTTCGAAAAGCGTGTAGAAAAGTCGCGGGATAACTGCGATTAAAAACGTGATAACATCAGGAAATCGAGATCAATTAGGCTGAATCTTTTATGTGTACTCGGCAGCTTTATTAACAAAACGACAGGGTTTTAGAGTGTTTAGCATGAAAACTTAATACATTATGCGAAAATTAAGCCGAATTAAATGGCTTTAAGGGTAATGGCATGCATTTTCCTCCTCCAGTACACACGATACCGAAATTCTTTTTTTAAAGTCTTTTAGAACAGTAATCGAAAGATGGTATTTTTTTGTGTTTATTCAGTAACACTCTTTACAGGTCTGTCATATCCACGAGTATAAACCTACTAATTATTTTTTTCTGTAGAATAAAAATGCGTAAAATGTTCTAGGTAGGCCAGCCTCTTGTTCGAACAAGAAAACAAAACTAACGAACTTATAAGATGCCTTTTCTTTTCTTTTCTATTATATTATTTTTTATCTTCTTATTTCGTCTGAAATTTGCAGGTTAATGTGTGTTACAAATATAATGGGAGAAGGGGCGAGTGAACCTTCCTTCAGATCCATACGGCCTTGGTAGGTCAGAGTAGGAAATTATCCATCCATTTATCGTCGCTGTGTATTATTGTTTTTTTAGTAAAAAGTGTCAAAAGAAAAAAAACTATTACGTTAACCATAAAAAAATCAAGAATACATTCTATTCACATTTTATTTTTTGCTACCTGGTCAACGCAGGCCTACGTTATCATTATAATCTCAGCAAATATTTGTCTTCACTTCTTCTTGTATGCATAATTTATTATGCCTACCGTAACCATTAATAGGCCCCCAATGTAATTAATATTTGGACAATATCACAAGTACATGCGTCACACTGCAAAAACTCCGGTGTTGATTTAACATTAGCCCGGAATCTATATATGTCCACACCAGAGAAGTGTTGAAACAACACCAGTTTGGAATCAAACCGATGCTGTTTTAATTCTAATTGGCGTTGTATAAACACCTATCTGGTGTTAGACCAAAACGAAACTGGTGTTGTTTAACACTTCACTGGTGTGGACATATATAGATTCCGGGCTGGTGTTAAATCAACACCGGAGTTTTTGCAGTGCATATAGTAACATCCCGTCACACTATCCATAAATACCTTCATAATTTTTTTTTAGAAACAAACGTTTTCAAGATCAGTAGTGTTTCTGCAGCAGACGGGAAAGCAAGAGAATAACTTACTTGACTTTTGAGCACTTATTAGTCCCCTACGAGCATTGGCGAGAGATTTTGGTCGATGTTGGTCCGTCATCGGCTTGCGGATTTATGCATTATCCCATTCAGTTGGTGCCTCCATCTTTTACATGGTGCCCAATGCCTGGTTACACTAAATACTTACTATAAAAGTAATTTTATTATAAAGGCAGTTCCCATTGAAACAGGGCGTTGATTTGGGCGTTGTGGCGTTCAGCTGTATTCCTGGGAATTTACAAATTGATGCGGAGGTTCGAGGTTCAAGCTTAGGTTACGTCTTTCGGACAGTGACGTTAAAACGTCGGCACCAGACGTTAGTAATCCTATCTGATTCATACACGTCTCTAAAGCACAATCATACACACAAACACACATACGCATACATAATAAATTTAGGATTTCTCGAAATGAATATAATTTTATTTAGAAAATAAATTATTCTAAACGAAAATAGAATCAATTCATGGGATAATATCAAAACAATTAATGGTATGTTAATGGGGGGGGGGGGGGCGGCAATGTCCCGAGGCTCTATAAGAAACGTGAAAATTTGAGAAAAAAAATGGAATGGAAAAGGGATGAAATATGAAAAACCATTGAAAACGGTTTTGTCCACCACCACTGGTGGATCCAAGGGGGGGGGGGGGGGAGAAAGCCGGCCCGCGACCATCTCATTGAGAGGCATAATTAACATTTTTAATGTAAAAATGCAGTAAAAAAGAAATGTGCCCCCCCCCCTTTTGAAAGTGAAGACCCTTTTTTTTGCTTGTCAAATTTTGGAAAATCCTGGATCCGCCCCTGGCCACCACAGCTTTTATGAAGTCAAAGAAGTCGGATCTATCTAAACGTGCATTACCCCTGTCCTCGAAGACAACAGCCTGCTAAACATTCATGACACGTGACAAATTGGTACTGAGAGACTTAATTGTAAAGCAGACAAATGTCTTTATTAGCCATAAATAAAGTTACAAATACAAAAAAAAAGGATAATGTAGATAGTCACAATATCAATGAGACCCGTAACATGGACCTGTGAAAATAGCATAGTAAAACTTTCGAGTGCAATCATAATAATTCTCTTTGAAACTGAAATGTAATCTATTTACATGTAGAGACATTCAAAAATGTTAATGTTTTTTTATTTTTATTTATTTATTATTATTTTTTTATTTGTATGTTCTCATTTACATCGTCACTGTATATTGAACAAAAATAAAAAACAACAGCATGATATACATTATAATTCAACATAAAAATTGACAACATTATATAAATATAGCAAGAAAAATGTTTAGATACATGTTCAATAGTAAGCAAACATAATGCCTAAATTGACTTTTCAATCTTTGTTTTACAATTTTTCCAAAAAATACTTTTTTTTATATTTGCTCTCCATTTTATTTCTTCTAAGAATATTTCAAATATTTCTTTAAAATTTGATTTTCTTTTTTGTTGAAAAATTGTATAAGAAGCTAAATTGATTAATGCATTAAAGAAAGATATAACGTTGTGTCCATTACCATCGTGTCTACCAATCACAATGTCTTTATAACTTATATCCACATTTTTAATATTCAGATTAATGGTAACACAAAAGTTACTGAATTTTAACCAAAAAAGTCTAGAATAATGGCAATCATAAAATAAGTGATAATAGTTTTCAATAGTTTTACATTTAAAACAGAGTGGAGATTCTGCCAATTTAAATCGAAACAAAAATTCATTTGACATCAAAAGTTTATACAAAAATTTAAAGTTGAATTCAGCTAAACGAAATTCTTCAATGAAAGTAACTTTTTCTTTCCAGATATTGTTCCAAATCAAATTTTCTTTGAAGTAAAGTGACCAATATTGTTCAACATTTGGAGTTATAAACTTTTTATCCACAAGAAAATTGTATAATCTTTTAGAAAGTTTAACAGATAAATGTTTACTTTGTTTTATATGTAAAACAGGATCATGGTCCTTCAATTGAAAGTAGCTAACAATAGAATGATTTGAGCAATGTTTATCATTAACCAAAATGTTTTTCCATTTTTCTGGTATACAACTCCAAATTAATTTCGATTCACATAAATAATTTCCTTTTTTCTTTAATTTTGCATGAATACACAGTATATCCAATAGTCCATCGTTGTTAACAATATCTCCAATAACAAGAATGTCTGAGCATACCCAATGCTTCCAAAACAAACACTTATTCTTATACAAAATGTTTTTATTACCCCATAATAACTGTTGCCTAATATCTTCACCTGTATTCTCAAAAGAGGGTTTGTTATTACACATTTTCCAAGCAATTATACATTGACGATAATTAATGGAAGTTGTTTCATTTCAGGCATTTGACATTCTTTATCAAAAGACATTTTAAGAACAAGTGAATTCGGTCCAAAGTAATTGAGGTGTAGTTCAGGAAGGAACTTCCATCTGAAATTGTGATCCTTGGTTTCAAATAGATTTTTTAGCCAAACTGTTTTTAGGGCATTACATTGTAAAACAAAATCAGGCATGTTTATTCCTCCTTTTTCAGTTCTACCAATCATTGTTTTTCTTTTTATTTTATCACGCCCTTTCCATATAAATTTAAATATGATTTGTTAAATTTTTTTATTAATGTGATCAAGCATGGGAAATACAGTCATTAAATAAGTTATATTTGAAAGAATTAAAGATTTTAGTACAGTAACTTTTCCGAAAAATGTTAAATATCGGCATTTCCACAATAATACTTGGTTTTTAATTTTTGTTACTTTTTCTTTCCAAGTTTTTTCATAAGCATCAAACATATTTTTACTGAAATACACCCCTAGAGTTTTTATAAACACACTTTTCCAATCAACCTTTTGAAAAAGATTGCTGTTAAAATTTCCAAAGCTAAAACCCCAGCTTTTCGAAACATTTAACGATGGTCCAGCAACTTTGCAAAACCTTTGGACTCTTTCCATTACAGTTTTTTAAAGACAGTTTATCCGCTACAAATACTGTGGTGTCATCAGCGAATTGACTTATCTTGATCTCAACTGAATTGTTTACATTATTCGTCAAAATAATACCTTTAATGTTATCATTCTTGTTCAAATCAATTGATAAAAATTCTACAACTACTAAAAATAACAGGGCAGACACTGGACAACCTTGTCTTACTCCTCTAGTTAGAGGGAAATAAACTGACTGCCAATTTAAATTCATTATACAACTCTCTGCATCAGCATATAAGGCTTTTATATAACTTATGAAATTATTACCAAAATTAAATTTCTCAAGGGCTCTATAAAGAAAATTCCTATTAACTTTATCAAAGGCCTTTTCTAGGTCCAAAAATAAAATAGCCCCTGATTTTTCATGTTTTGTCATATAATTTATCACATCATCAATAAGTATTATATTGTTTCCAATAAAACGGCCTTTTAAGTAGGCATTTTGATCAAGCGAAATACATGAACTTATACTAGTTTCAATCTATCTGCCAAAACTGATGCCAGTATTTTGTAATCAGTGTTTAAAAGACTGATAGGCCTCCAGTTGGATAGTATATCTTTTCGTCCCTTTTTATGCAAAAGTGTAATAACAGCTCTATTTTGGCTAACTGATAAATTCCCAACTGATAACGAATGGTTAAATAAATTTAATAATATAGTTTTTAAATGATCCCAAAAACATTTGAAAAATTCAAACGTTAAACCATCTGGACCTGGACTTTTACCAAGTTTTGAATTTTGGATAGCTTTATTACATTCATGAATTGTAAGTGTGCTATCACACATTAATTTCTGTTTTTCGTTTAATGAATTTTCTATGTGAATATTTTCAAAATAATCATTTATATCCTTACTTTCTATATTTTCCGATTTTGAAAAAAGTTCTGAGAAGTAATCCACCTCAGCAGTCAAGATATCGTTTTGACTTATACAAACTTTACCATTGTGTTCCACTTTAAACAAATTCTTCTGTTGATAATTTCTTTTTTCAAGACCTAGAAAAAAATTGTTATTACGTTCCCCCTCTTCGTACCACTTTATTTTGGATCTCACCAAAGCTCCATGAACTTTATAATCATAGAGATTATTTAGTTCTCTTTGTATTTCTTTAATTTCTTGATTCTGTTTAGTAGATATAAATTTCTGCTTGGTAAGATGGTCAAGTCTTTGTTGTAAATTTAATTGTTTACATTTTGTATTGTTAGATTTATCTATACAAAAATATATTGATTTTTGTTTAACCTCTTTTTTAAATAAATCCCAAAGTAATCTTATATCAGCTACTTGATTATTAATATTTTCCCCAAGGTCTTTTATTAGAGCAATAATGATTTTTTGTATTTAGAGTCTTGTAACAAAGAGTTATTAAGTTATTAAGAACTGGATTATGATCAGATAAAAATCTTCCTATTATATTGCAATTGATAATATTATTCTTAAGTCTATCAGAAACTAAGAAAAAATCTATTCTTGTCTCAATAGGAGACTGTCGTATTAGTTGATGAGTAAATTCGATAGAGTTGGGATGTTTGAGTCTCCAGATGTAGATAGTCACAATATCAATGAGACCCGTAACATGGACCTGTGAAAATAGCATAGTAAAACTTTCGAGTGCAATCATAGTAATTCTCTTTGAAACTGAAATGTAATCTATTTACATGTAGAGACATTCAAAAATGTTAATGTTACTAATACATGTAAATATTGAGCAGGGTAGCAGCAATCATAATCTTAATCGTAGGTCAGTTTTCCAACGGTCCAAAACAAATTTCCCGAAACTGAATCTCAAATTTCCTGAAATTCATATACATTTCCTGTAATTTTAAAATTGAATTTTGTAACCAAAATCGGACAATGACAAAGCGAGCCTAAACTTGGTCCGAGAGACCAAAATCAAGGAATTTAACTTTTTTGTTGAAATCACTTTTTAAAAATAGATACAAATATAAATACAACAAATTTTAATATAACATGAATATTGAAGTTCTTACGTTAAATTGTAGTTGTAATTTTCTGATATCCTGGAATTTCATGGCATTTTTTCATTTCTCGAAAATTACCTGAAAATGATCCGGATTTCCCGGAATTCGGGAAATTTCTTCAGCGTGAAAACACTGTCGTACGTAACTGCCTCGCCGATTCGACTTGTATCGTTCAGCACTGATGTGATAACTTTATTTACGTAATTACATTTACATTTTTGTTTGTTTGAAGATTTCAATTTTGTATACCTGACATTGAACAGAAAACATATTTCATGCTTGAGTGAGCCTCAAACTTTGAACCCTTTTTCTCCGTTCTCTTTGAAACTCTCACTAATCTCTTTTACATTCAATCAAGTAATTGAGTGGATTATCGTTTGTCAATTTTGATTAATTACGTATCATATAACATCTACTCTTAAACACAATTCAAAATTCTTCTCCTAACATTCAAATCTCTTCATGGACAAGTTCCAAAATTTCTCTCTGAATTAATCCAGGAATACACTTCCAGCAGGTCCCTTTGTTTAGCAAATCAAATTTCTTAATGGTAAAAAAAGCTAAATCTAAACTTTTTGGTGATAGGTCCTTTTCAAGCTCTGCCCAACGTCTTTGGAACACTCTTCCACCTTCCTTTCATTGTATCACAAATATCACATCGTTTAAATATCAAACTTAAAGACGTATCTCATGAAAAAAAGCATATTCAACATTTACCCATTTACAGTGTCTTTGATATTTTGAGGGGTTTTTTGGCTATATGATTTCTAATTCACTTTTGTTTGTATATTTTCCTATGCTTTACATTGTAAAGCGTTTTGATATGGATTTAATGAAGAGCGCTATATAAGACTAAGTTATTATTATTATCATCATCATCATTTTAAATCTCAGGATGATTTTTTTTTACTCACGAAAACGCTCAAAAATTATTGTGGGTGATTTATTGTTGGTTTGATATGGTAGGTCACATCATGATGGTAGCTACGCACAATATAGGAATAGATTCATGAAAAATTTAACATAATCTTTATGTATTTAATCACATATTAAAAGTGCAAAGGTGATATCCTTCTTCTCTGTCTTATCTTTCGGCGCAACCAGGTACTGTCTAAGGGTCCTTGTTGGTTTGTAGCACACCCTAATGCCAAATTGACTGAAATTCCTACGAAGGGCTTCCGATAATATCCTTTAACGTACGGAAGTACTATCTGTCCTTTGGGTGGCTTGGGGTTATCCTTTTTAGGCGGAGACTTTCCTTTAGCTGAGTTATCGATCTTGTTGAAGACCCAACTAGGTCTTGACATCAACAAGGTACAAGTGCTCGACAGGGAGCTGCGGTACTTCGAGAGAGATGTGAAAGAGGCCATCTACATCCGGGCGTTCAGGCCTTCTCTCAGCAGAGACGGGGGGCAATACAAGCTTCCGAATGTCTACGACCCAATCATCGACCATTACGTCACTAAGGTCAAATCGGGTCACATCGCTGACGAAGGTTGCAGTTAGCAGCCGAAAATTTCGAGGTAACTCTTCGTTATTTTATGTTTTTTGTGTTGTGAACCAAAGTTCAACAGAATCGTTATGGTGATGTCTTATTGAGCGCACATATCGTCCGAAGACGCTCATGTCGCTGGCCCAGTAACATTTCCTTTGGATATATATACAAAAAGCTACAAATATACATGTAGACTAAGTCAACAAAGAGATCTAAAGTTACTACAAATAAGAAAGGGTACATGATTTACAAAAATACAGTTTTACATCACCCACCGGAATTCCTAGCTACATCCTGGTGGGGGCCTGGTGCCCTTCTGATTGCTGCTCTGGTCAAAGGGACATGCCCTGTCAGCTCAGTACTCACAGGAACTCCAGCAAATAATGACACCAGCCCCCATTTAGGAAGCTAGCCAGATCAGTGAGTGATGACAAAACAAGATAAGGGCCCATATTCTGAAGTCGGGTTTAACTTAGAACACGGTTAACTCTGTACTAAAACCATGGGATGCCAAAAAATTAAAAAATCCTTTTTACAATATATTTCTTCTTATGTTTACTATTTTGTTTCCTTTTGCTTTCATAATGAAGGAATATACTTGAGATATCATTCACAGACAATTATGGATAATTTGAGTGTCAAATGAGTTAATAAATTGGATGTGTGCTATTAGGGATTTGTGCCCCAATTGGCTCTCCATAGTTAAAACAAAACTTTAAAGCAGGGTTTAATTTAAACCTGAGTTCAGAATATGGGCCTTAGAGTGTACGCTGCATGTATACAAAGCAAATTTTACTTCTAATAAACGTGGATTTAGATGTCGAAGGCATTATATGTTGAACAAATGGGTCTTTAGATGCACTTTAAAAGTGTCATGCACTTTAATGCAGTGAATTGACTGAGGAAGTTGATTCCACAACTTGGCTGCAACATGTGTCAGTAAATGGGAAATACTGTTAGCATAGGCCTAAGTGATCTACTAGTAATCTGAACATGCATCCCCTCTCCAATTTTAGTAAGTGACGTTGAAGCCGTCAACGTATTAAAACTTCATAAACCCAAATAAAATAAGATACCAAATACAAAACGGACACAGTGATTTTGACGACAAAGGACCTACGACTTATGAGAAAGTCAGTAAGTGATTGTGCCATCGGCAACTTACTACTAACAGCGATTAATTGCCGCCTAATAAAGAGCATCCACGCTCACACGCAACGTTCATATCTACTGCTGATAACGAACGCGACGTGCTTATCTCTGTACAACAGGGCCCGTCTTACAAATATTTACTATTCATCCGATCGACTTCAAGTATAAGAAAATCCATCAATGACATAATTTTTCTTTAGAAATTTTGCGCAATGCCCTTTGAAAACAAAACGAAGCGTACTGAATTGTCAAGAAAACAGTGAATGTATGAATATACATTATATCTGGAAAATATTTTGAACATGTATTTTAGATGTTGACGATGCTGGCTTTACATAGTTGCGGTTGATTGAATCAATCGTAACTCTTTGTAAGACGGGGCCAAGATTTCACGAAATCACGAACAAATTCATAAACAATACAGAAAGATTTGAGGAAATTTTAATATGCCACGAGTCTTTGTATTATATTACTTTTTAAGTGTGTACGCATGTGGAAGATATTGTACTGTTTTAATGTACTCAATCAAGTTTGTTCAAAAAGGAAATGCAGGACAAAACGGCGTTCCAGACAGGGTCTTATGGGATGCGGGACACATTGGTGATAAACGAAACTGTCCCTTTAAATGAAAGGCAGCTCGAGCTAAAGCCAGGGTAATAAAAATAGTAACATCGCGCCTCGGGACAGAATATTTCTAGATAAAAAAATGCCTATTGATTATTATATTAATACATTCATTTCTCATCCAATAGATTAACCAGTTGAATAACGCAATATGTTCTTAATCATGTTAATTCAGAGTTTGATCTTTCCTCCAGACGAACTGTATGATTAAGGGAACATGCCTTACGCATGCATCCAACGTCAATTCAAACTTATCTGTCATTAAAAGAAAATCTAAATTCTAAGGTGTAGTTGTCCACACCATTTTCTTGATTATATTTGGTTGTCTTTCTAACGTAAACATCATCGAAATTAAGAAAATACATGAATTTTATACAAGAAGTTCAGGACGCATCAGAGGCAACTTAACAACAACCCTAGCCTAGTTACAAAATGCAGGCCTTCAGAGGATAAATATAACTGTTGAAGATTTTTCGCATTAATTATGCAATGAGAAAAAAAGAATTTAGAGATTTACAAATTACAACGTTGAAGATTAATAGTGTTGCGCAGCGATAAAAAATATTTCAAGATAAAAAAAGAAAGGCTTAAGAATTACACTACTGAAACCACTGTCAGTTCCTCGTTTGAGTCAACCGTGAGCGGACAGTCATTGCTGAACATTAAGTTGATCTCATCAGGTGATTCCTTCTGTAGGCCGTTCGACTTGCAATCGGACGACGAGCTTATCAAGGTAGAATGACAAACTCGTCCTACGATTCCAGGACCGAAGTCCCTTCCCAGTCCTACCCTGTCTCTGGTGATGTAATACGGAACCTTCGGACCCTTCGAGCCACAGGTTACCTTAAGTCCAAGGCTGTTGGTTTGGAAGTGGTCAGGTCTTGAACAGAGGCATGACCTTCTGAAGGGTCTCTTCTCATCTTCGACATCCTTCTGTTTCCTTCTCAAGTAATTCAGATGAGTCGACAGTTTCGTGGTTTTCCTGGGCTGGTCGGAGAGCTCTGTAGTTCCACTCAGGGATGTGCCCTTTATATTGATTGGTCGCAAGAGATCGAAGAGAATTAGATTTGTTTGAATCAAATCACTCACAATAGAATGTATTTAGCTTCATATTTATATTTCTATGATGCAATAAATGTGTCTAGGTAATAATAACCAAAAAGTAAATGATGGGGGATCACCTAGACCAAATTAAACGTAGATTGGTAACCGATGTAATCTACCAAAATATAGTAGTTGGCATAAGGGCCCATGCAAACCTATATTGGAACCATCTACACAGTTTTACCTGGATTAGCTGGGAAAATATTCACACACTAAAATATACGATTGTGTCAAGAATTGAAAATAAACTATGCACGACAAACCTCCTTTAGAAAATATGGTGCATCTCCAAGATTTCTGGTTTATGAAGAAGACGATATAAAAGCATAAAATTAAACTTGCAGGTGTAGATGCTTATGTCAATCATAGTATTTCCCGATGACACCATAGGAATGAAATGGTAAGGAATGGAATCTTAAAACACAACCTTTCGAGTAGTGTTCTTTTGACCTAGCGAAATACTTTTGGATATATCAAAACGGACAACTTGCCATCCTCTAAGACTGAATACCTCACCTTAAGGAAGTATTTCCCTGACCCAGCAAAATACTTTTGGATATCTGATGGCTCTGAAAGATCGTGGCGTTTGGTACACGTACATGACCTTCCAAATGGGTTCCTCTCGTCCAACCTGAGCCTCTTCTTCATCTTGCGACGTGATGATGTTGACGTCCCCTTGGGTTTGGACAGGGTTCCAGGCCCTCGACGGGTAAAAGAGATCTGTGTCAGTGTGTAAGGAAATAATTGACTTTAATATTAAATGTATAATAAATGGAATGTGTGTTGGCCCCAACCCAATAAAAATATGAAGTATTGTAACCACTATATCAGAGACTTAATTCACCTCACACAGCAAGAGAATCAGTAAGATTTCCAGTACATTTGCTCGATTATCTTAATCGCAATCTCCTCGCATGACGATTTCAGGTGTTTTATACAATGAGAGGTTGTTGAGAACCTAAGTATTACAGTAGAACCGAATTGTTCTCTCATATGCTGATATCAAACTGGCACATCAACAATGTCCTATGTCATGCAGAGAAACTGGTCAAGTCACCATAATAATTACCTCAACTAAATCGGAGTTTGCATTGGTGATGTAATAGGCGTTATCTTTTGACCTTTCTTGACAATGGTCTGTTGTTGATGACTCATCTTCTTCCGATAAGTTGTCTTCTGCGTTATGTCCATATCCTTCGGAGTCAGATCCTGCATGGAGACTTGAAAGACCGTCTGCCTCACCAGATGAAGTTGAGGAAGTCTCACCGGTGAAAGTGGCAGACCTGTTCTGCAAAGGTAATCCATCGGCTCCATTAGATACAGATCCAAGCGAATCAAAAGAACTATTCGACTCCTGGGTAGTGTCTTGATCACCGAGGTGAACTTTCATTTTTTCTGGTTCAAACTGCCCTCGGGAGTTGTTTTGAAGATTCCTTCGCCTTTCCAACTCTTTACCCTGACATCTCCGTCCAAGCCACAATAGTCTTTTGATTTCTTTTCGTACATTCAAAGGAACGATACAATGCAAGACAACAAATATCACTCCCTGGAAAACTAAGTAGCTCACCAATACCCATTCTTTGTACAGGATTGGTGATAGGGCGTACAGATATCCAAACGTAAAGGAAAGGCACAGAAGTACGAAATCAGATATTGTGATCCACACCGGCGCTCTGATCATAAGCCATAATCCTTGGTCATAATCAATTTTCCCTCGTTGAGGGTCTGGTGTTGATAGAAAATTGATCCTTATCAAGAGGTATAAAGTCACGAAGAAAAGTAGAGCCGCTACAGGTAGCACGGCTCCTACCAAGAACCACACACCAAAGAAACACCTGTTAGTAGTGGTTGAAGAAGTGAAGAAAGGAAAATAAAAGAAAGCATTTCCCATTTTAAAAGTAGCGCAAAATATATTTTTAAATGAATTGTCAAAGAAAATTATTTTAAGTCAAATGAATGATCATTGAGTCTGAAGGACAGTAGTCGTTTTCGCAACCCGTCACATAACAAATAACAGCTGGGAAGTCTTTGTCGAAAACTAGTGTACCTTGGCAGCAGTTTCGTCCTAAAATTCGGAGCTGAAGAAAAATTGTCGGTTGGCTAGAGCCCAAAACGAAACTGGTGTTTGATTCACCAATTTCCGACAAAGACTTCTCAGTTGTTCCTTGTCATGAAGAGCATTTGACAATAGTTTGTGTATGTTCTTGAGTACGTGGTGCGTCGTCGAACTAAAGTCTCTAATCTGCATTTGAAAAAATAAAATAAAACGGAAGATAGGGAAGGTATACTAAACCTAACGTTATTCTCACCTGTCTGTGGCAAGATACGTATCTTTAGCACCTATCGATGTCATAACCACTACTGCGGCTGGCAAACCTGTAATTTGAAATTGAAGAAATATTAGAAAAAAACGTTTTAATTGTGACTGTGCCTGGTTACACTGAAGAAACTTTTTCCAAGCCGGCCAACGATCTGGCATTGGTCATAACGAAATAGTTGCAGTCGGTCTGGGATTGGCCTATCCCCTATCAATTCACCATAAGTATTTTTATCCAATTAAATTTTGGCAATTGTCTTTGAGTGCTTATAATGTATCTTGGTGGAATACCAAACACTGATGAAGAAATATCTCTATTTATATTGTATAATTCATAATGATAAAAAAGACCCCATTGGCTTCGGAATGCCAACAATAATTATAACACTTCAAATCTGACGTGTTTTTAAGAGTCTCATCGTATAAAAATTGTAAATAAGCACTAAGACCCAGTCACATATAGACGCCGGATAATTCTGTCAGTGCCGTGTAGATCCTTGAGCATCCATGTTTAAATGTGAATGGGACTTTGATTGTTACTGTTACTATACTGTAACTACCATCGATACAACGACAAACACTTCATTATGCAATACTGTATGTTAGGGGAAGGTTGGACATGATGGGTCAAACTTTACTCAGTGAAAAAAAAAATATGTCAAAACCAATTGACTTGACTGTACCTTGTGTCCACAATGTGCCTTTACGTAGGTATGATAGAGAATCGATTCGAAGGTGTTTCACGAAAGCTAGGTACAAGCTTATACCATGCATGGTAATGAAGCTAGCAGATGACAAGATTGAGTACTGTAAACCAGCCAATAAAGCCATGCACAGCAGAACTTCCGTTTCCGGGCTACTTGTCCAACGGTCAACCGTGAGGACGCACATGAAGAAGACATGGAAGCAGATTAAGGAGACGCACTCTCCAATCACGATCAGGCCAAGTAATTTCCGTCTGAGTTTGCTATGGTAACCAGAACAACAATACTTCTGCTACTACTACTACTACTACTACTAGGCCTACAACTAATTTTGATAGGCATTTATTTGGAGAGATTTGAAGACCACCATCATATTCAAGAACTCACTAATATTACTACTCTGGCTTTAGTCCGAGCATGGACGTATGTTCCATGACGAGGGTTGGCCGTTTTCAACGCTTAGTGCATTTTCAAGAAACTTATCCTGGTAGCAAGAAAATGGATCAGGAAATGAATGTTGCTTTTGATATTTTTTTTAATAAATGATTAGAAACTTCCTAACAATTATTCTTGACATTTTGGACGGTAGCTTTGGAACATCCAGCGCGGCCTATCCAAGATGCGGAAGACAAGATAACTAAATTGGCGCTCATCAATTTCGGGATAAACTTTTAACAGAAAAGAACCCGATCAATGTCCACATCATTCCTGAAAACCGGCGTTTCGGCATTATTGTGAGAGGCTCGAATCTCTGAATATTTGACGAGACCAAATCATGGATCGAAAATAGGAGTACTGAAAACTTCTGCATTTCTTTAAACATTGTCTCAGTAAGAACAATGCTACAGGATATCCGATCATGAAATCATTTTGCTATGACATATAAAAAAAAGGAAATATAGAACTTGGAGTCGGGTGTCACATTAGACTTACCGAATGATCACGTATATCAGTAAGGTAAGCGATATACAGGCGATGGTTACTGCATACCCAATGTAAAGTAACATATTCTGGTTAGGACTCGGCAAAATACATATTTCACTCATATTCTGGAAGGAAAGGATTGATAAAAACAGCATTACGCCATAAAAACCGACCTCGATCTGATTTTGTTTTATTTTTCTGTTGGAAATGTATTGATACAAATTTGAATATGAATCAGGACCCCGTTGCATACAAGTTACTAGTATATTATCTTTGCCATCCAGTGGTAACTGCAATCAAGCATGCAATCAGAATCAAGGACTTCAGGCAAGTTACCATTGGATGGAAAAGTTATATTACCATAAAAGTAACTTTTATACAACAGGCCCTGAACTGTAAAGTTGGTCTTACTTCCAAAGCTTTACCAGTTAGTTTGGCTATGATTGATCGTGCACGGACTTCATGGTTTATGTTTGATTATGTTCAATACGAAATAAAGTAGCAAAATTAAACGTTGTTATCAATCGTTTAATCGGCAAGCACGTTAATCAAACTTCAATGGCTTAATTCATTCTTCAAAATGTACGATTCTCATTATGAACCCAATATCATGAATATACGATGAATTCATGGCAATAAGCTTAGAGACATTTGATTCATAAGAAATGAAACGGAAATGTTTTATTTATTTCTATAGTATAGTCTATTGAGAATACAACAAAAGAAAAGAAACACAAATGGGAACAAGCAATGCATGGAGTCAGTATGAGCAGTCACATTATATTATTTACCCGATTAAGAGATCGATTATTAGAAGTAGAATTGATCACGTCATCTATCATAGTAGTCAGGGTAGTGGATTGTCGATCGGTGCCATCAATGTCAGGTGAACTGTCTTCAAACGCATCAATAAATGGTGTCGTAGTTGGGTATGTCTGCGCCTGTTGTCGAAGGGATGTAGCCACAGCCCATGCAGCCTGGGTGGTCTGGATGGATGTTGGCACGGTTTTGGTCGAAGCTAAAATGTGAACATAAGATTAATATGAAAGTCCCTGCTAATTCAGATGCAATGAGCAGATCCAAAGAAGCATTGAACCCATGAAACAGAGGCTTGAATAATCCGATTTGTACGTATATACACGTGAGATTACGTCGCCCTATTGATACTGTGTTCCAATGTCGAAGGGTAACGTTTTATATTTCTTGCAAATCCGTGTACCTTCAGCAAGTTACTCATAACTGTTCTTTTGGCGTTTAAATGATATATATCTATTTCATTATTAAATGTATATGGAGCCGTAATGAAGATCAGCGTTATTGACGCTCACGTCTTCGTTAGAAATACAACTGAACAAAACTTGTTCAGGTTTATTTATGATACATATTATGATTGTTTGGATGAGATGTCGAAATATTATGCTCAGCGGCATACACCGACAGGGGTGCGATGGCAAGCTATGTCTGTGTATTCGATTAACTCTCGTTTATAAACGGTTTCGCAAATACGGACAACGCGGCCTTACGTAAAACTGTGCGACATCAGCACAAGGGAACTTCCGCTTCCACACGAACACTCTCGCGGTCATGACTGGCTTTATTCTCGCCAAGGCCGGTTGTAGATCTCAATTTTAAAAGGGAGTTTCCGCACCGCGAGGCAGAGGGCTTTCAGAAACATAGAGAATGTATTATCAACTGTCCTTCATAACAATGAACAACCCAGAAGTCTTTGTCGAAAATTGGTGAATCAAAACAGCAGTTTCGTCCTGGACCCAATAAACTACAAATTTGCAAATTTTCAATTAAAGACGATCTGTTGTCCCGGCTCACCAATTTTCGACAAAGACCTCTCAGCTATCCATTTTAATTTGACTTCCATTGTCAATACATTTGATGTTTTTTTTTATTCGTTCTGCGTGGGAGAGGGAAAACTCGCTTATATCGGTAATGCCGCTGCAACTGTTGTAGCAGCCTGAATTTGGCAAACGAACCTTAAATTGGCCGACCGCGTTGAGGATGTGTTACTATTTCCGCCTCTAGCTACACTGGATGAATCTTAGAGGTGGTGGTGGTGATATATTTTTTTACCTAATTGCTAAGAAAGCATGAATGCTTGTAAGCAAGCAAACAGGGGACCGACAGCTTAAGGTCCTCTCCGAGGGACCTGGTAATGATGATTAATGCCTTAACATGGGGCACTAGCTCACCAATTGGAAATTGAACCCGGGTCACCGGAATCCGAACCACCCGCTCAACCGACTAAGCTATCGAGTCTATGATTTCGCACCTTTTGTCTTTTGGAATGATGTCCCTATTTTTTGCGCATATTCCCCTGCGTGTAGCACTGGTAATCCCCACATAAAATACTTGCGTGCAAGCTGGTCGGTTAAAAAAATTGTTAATTGTTAAGCCGACCCACAATACTTTTATAATTTTTTAAATAAACGAATATGTTAATTTGGTTAATTCACATGGTTTTTTTTCTTCAATTTCTTGTTAATGGCAACCATACTAGATCGCTTTGCAAGTGATGGTTTGTCCCATTACGAATTTGAAACAGATCATTCATATAGCTAACAATTCGTCAACTAGCATTTTTAAAAGTTTTGTTTTTGGATGAACCATCCAGTATAAATTAACTTTTACCGGGGAAGTACTTGACAGTAGGTCTTGCAAATACATTACATAAATTACATAAATAATATTGACAGTTTCCATTGATATTGACAATACTTACCTCGGTCACATTGAACACTGGCGTAACCACTTCTACAATAACCAGCACTGAGCTTACGAAGCTGACATGACTTGATCGAACTGGCGGTTTTGACACCTTTACAGTCTAATTCGTCGAAACGGACAGGATCGGTCAGGTCGCCATAGCGATCGTCGTCGAAGAAGGTGACGTAATTTTTATCATGGTATCCGAGCAAGCTACAAACAAGAGCAGACGTGGAAATGTTCCAAGGTTTCGAAGCACAGATCGAACCCCAGGATCCATCGTAAAAGATTTCAACGCGACCTTCGTAAGATTCCTGACCACCGACGAGGCGAATGTTGACTGGATCATCTAGAGGGGGAAAATACTAACTCAATGGCGATGAAATCAAATTTCTTGAATTCCTTTATAAATGTTATCTTCAGTGTGTCTTATGCGTTTCTGTAAGAGTAATTGGCATAACTTTACGTCACAGTTTGGTTTGTACATAATTATTATTTATAGGAACAATGTTAGGTCGTCTTTACATAGGTTGTACAAGAATTGGTCATAAAGAAATAGGTAGACTAAAAACAATAACAATGTACTCTATCAATTACTTCCAAATGAGCTACTGGAATTTAAATGTATTGTATAGACATTTTCCTTCGAGATTATCATATTCATTCAATGTTATAAGGATCTAGTACGTAAGCATGGTAAGGGTGTTCCACAAACCTGTCTCACAAGATATTGCTGATGCACCATACAGAGAACTACACGTCCCTTCTTTAGAACGCAACATTCTACAGCTAGTAACTTTGTCTTCTGACCCAGTACAATCCAAATAGTCGAAGAATGGGTCTCTGTCGTCACTGCTGGAAAAAGCACTGCCGTCCTGGACAAGAGCGAATGACCGTTCATACCCAAGTGATTGGCAGAAGACGTCAGCCTCCTGAAAAGTAGTTTCCTTACCGCAGAGTTTTCGCCAGACACCATCCACGAGGAACTCCATTTGACCTTCATGGGTACCTTGACCTCCGGCCAGCCTGATGTCGACTTCTGACGCTGATTCTGATAAAGAACCATTTTGCGTTACGAATTATTCCGGGACAGACTACTTTTCGACCGCTTTTATTTCAGGAGTTATCAGATGAAAATAAGTATCAATTTTAATCATAATTATACACAATAGCGCTAATCACAGTGTGGAGAAGTAAGAAATGGTGTGAATGAAAAATGTACAGGAGAGTATACATACATGCTGAGCATTCTACTTCTGTAAATCACAATGTTATCCATGAAGCTGAAAATAAAATATCGTCACAACAATCAGACAATTTTGAGGCTGCAGATATTAATTGATAAGTTAAGAAATAAATGAGGAAGAACATAGACCAAAAGCTTCAGTCTCTGTATTTGGTTGTTCCGCTGAACTGCGTTGGCTTCTCTCACCAATACATAGACTGAAATCAATGTAGGCCCGTACGTAAAGCCAACGTATTAGCAGTAAAGTTAGATCTAACATTCGGCGAAAACCAGACTTTCGGATCGTTTTGTGCATAAAATATCACATTAACAAAAAAATACATCCAACTTGACAAGTAAATATATAAAATTAAGGAATTTCGTACTTTAGACCGCAGTTACCGCTAATTCCCATCAAATGATCAAAACATAGTCATCCTCGAACCTTTCGTTGGTCATCGTAAATTGCAATCTTAAATGACGTCATCATCCTTACAGACGTCTTTACCAGTCGCTGTATATTGCGATTCGTGCCACTGCGTTGCGCTTCTATTTATATTGTTAATTGTGCGTGCGTTCGGAACTTGTCGCTCGCATATCGAAAATTCTAATCGGAAAGCCTTGATAAAAGCCTAACTCAACGAACGTAGAGGGCAGCAACACACGTCTGCCAGTTTTTCCTTTCCGGCAAAAAAAAGTGAAAAATTACTCATTGCTAAGATTTATTTTCGATCTTCTATTTCATATTTCGTTTTATCAAAAGAAAGATTGCAGTCTAACGAAAATAGTGGGCCATCGTTCAAGATAATATAATGTAATTTAGACCTAAAAAAAATCTAGACAAAACACTATTAAGCCCGAATAGGTAGAAATGGTTACACATGCGGGCTCGCACTAACGTACTACCGTCGGTGAATGAGGATTATTAGTAAAATGTCAAAAAATTGTTATATAAATCCTCAGAAACGACGGTTATTCCAGTGTAGGAAGAACATTGATTTCAGAAGTTGTTTACTAACCCGAAGTGCAGGTCAGGCCAGCTGCTTCTCGAGGGGTGTCTCTACAAAACCCTACATTGTATCTATAAGCTGTGCATGATGTCAGGTTTGTTTCTGAACCTTCGCAGTCAACTTCATCAAACTGCACCGTCGTCATGTTGTCTTTACTGAAAGTGCCGTCATAGTAGATGATGAAAGCATGGTCATAGCCATTGTGTCTGCACACGACGTCAGCAGAATTGAAGGTCCACTGGCTATTGCCGCATATCTTTCCCCAAGTTCGATCAAAGAATACTTCAACACGACCTTCGTAATCCCCACCACCGCCGGTTAGATTAATATCTACATCCTGATCTGAAAAAAAGAAAGAAATGAAACCAAAATCAGAATATGACACGTTCTCTGCTCAATTCAGTCAACGATAACCCTGCTAAAATATAATAATAATAATAATAATGATAATAATAATAATAAGTATTTATAATGCGTACCTTCTAATAAATCATTACTTAAGGCGCTACATATTAAATAAACAAAAACATTGGAAATATTCACAATTCAAAGCATCAAACATAAGACATGGACTTCACTAATATGATTGTGAAAATAGGTAATATTTGACACTTGATTGGAATGTCTTAAGAGTGTTCATATTCCTGATAGTACTTGGCAGTCTATTCCACATAACTGGGAGCACATAGCTAAAAGCCCGATCTCCATAATGCTTGGTTCGGCTACGAGGATTCACGAGGGTGGTAGATGTGGAAGATCGTAAAGAATAGTGGCCTTGCTTCACGGCAAGAAGATCATTGATGTGAGTAGGTGCTGCGTCATCATGGTCATGAAGAGCTTTGAACACTAATGTCAGGATCTTGTATTCAATTATTCTCGACACATGAAGCCAGTGGGGTTCTTTTAGGGTTGAGTAATATGATCGTATTTGCCCACTCCTTTAAGAACTCGGGCAGCGTTGTTGAGTATTCTTTGTAGTCTTGAGGCCAAAGAATGTGGTAGACCAGCAAGCAGGGCATTACAACAGTCCACTCGCGTCGTGACACGGGCATGGATGACTTTTGCAGCATCTGGTTCAGAGAGGAATCAACGAATCTTCGCTATGTCTCGCAAGTGATAGAAAACACTTTTGCAGGAAGACGAAATATGTGCATCCATGTTCAAAGTTTGTCAAAAACTACACCCAAGTCTCGAACAGTATTAGAAACAGGCAGAACATCTCCGTTTATTGTAAGATCTTGCAGGTCGAAAGTGGAGTGCTGGTGACGTGAACCAATGAGGATAAGATTTGTTTTCTCCTTGTTCAGTTTCAGTAAATTTCTCTCCATCCATGTCTGCATATCCTTTACACAGTTGTGAATACGAAGGTATGCATTATTTTGGTCAAGACCTTGATTGAAAGCCACATAAAGTTGAGTGTCGTCTGCGTAGAGATGGTACTTCAGGTCTTTGGTACTTCATGTCGTGATGCCGCGCAATGTCTCCAAGAGCGGCTGTGTACATAGTAAACAGCATCTGTCCTAGCACAGATCGCTGCGGCACACCACAATCAGACAATCTATGATGTATTTCTCGGATGTGGTATCCACAACTGCTACCTGTTGTGATCTCGCCTGCAGATATGACTGAAACCATTTAATAACATCACCAGTTATTCCAAAGCGGTCAGCAATCCTTCTCAGAAGTAACTCGTGATCGAGTGTCAAACGCTGCTGAAAGATCGATCAGGACAAAAAGACCATCTGCTTTTTGTCTACAGCTGTTAAAATATAATTTCTCACTTTGATTAAGGCAGTTTCAACACTGTGGCCAGGCTTGTAGGCTGACCGAAGGTCTTCAGATAGACAACTGTCTTCCAAGAAAGTACAGAGGCGATGAGCTACAACTTTCTTTAGAACCTTTGAGTTTTAGATGAGAGATGGGTCTATAGTTGATTAGACAGTCAGGATCAAGGGTACTCTTCTTCAGAATTGGAAAAACAAGAGTAACCCTGAAGCATTCTGGCACTGTAGCAGATAACAACGAAGAATCTATTAAAGTCAATATCATCTCTGTAAACATATTTGGCGCTTTCTTCACCATCCATGTAGGTACTGGATCGAGAGCGCAATATTTGCTTTGTGATGATTTGATGATCTTTACTATTTCGGCACTTGAAACTAGCTGAAATCTGTCCATTGATGCTCAGGAGGTGTTTCAGACATCCTGGTAGAGGAAGCCAGTCCAATCATTGGTTGTCTTATATTGCGAACCTTTCTTTTGAAAAAATACACTGAGACCTTTTCCAATATCTGTTAAATCCGAGGGCAATGCAATGGATTTCGACCTGCCAAGAAGATTATCTACAAGTCGAAAAAGTTGCCTCTGATCACTATTGCAATCATCAACCTTCTGCTTGATGTAATCTTTCTTGGCACAAGACATTATTTTTCTAAGGAGGTTATGCTCACTGATGAAACTTTGCCGATTGACTGTCGAGACTTCCTCCAGCGTCTTTCAACCCCCTTATTGCACTGTTTCTATTTTCGTTTGTCAGAAGTAGTATACAAAGGCATTTGCTCGCGGTTAACAATTTTCATTGTCTATTAATTTGGAGAATGGACATCTACCATGTCCTTCATTGCAGTGTGGAGGAGCTCTGCTTGTTGGTCGACGTTTAAGTTAATGTAGTATCCCCGACTCAACAATGTCTCAACAACCTCCAAGATAGACGGCAGATCAATCGACCGAAGTTTCCTATATCTCTTAAAGAAATAAAAACTTGTTTTTGTAAGGAAAAGAAAAATCAGACAAGTTGATAGGTGAAAGTTTGAACAATATTGGACAAACAACAAGAAAGTTATGAATTTTTAAAAGTTGTAAATATTGGTAATCACTATACCCATGGAGACTTCAAATTGGCCGCATATGTGATGTCATAGTGATGTAAGGCAAGGACTACTCTTCCATGTACTCCAATACATATTGTGGCTAAAATGTCATTTTTCCCAAAAGTTTTATTTCAAATTATATTTTTCTTCCATGAGGACATAACAGAATATAGTACCTGGGTTATATTTAGATTACTGCCCTGGGGGAATGGGTACTTAGGAGAAAACCACAAATCCCTGATAATAAAGTACATGGCCTATGGGAAAGTTGTCCTTGCCTCTTGTCATAATTTACTTACCCAGTTGCCAATTTGAAATCTACATAGTATTAGTGATCTCAATTTTCAAGCAGCTATAACTTTGTTATTGCTTGTCCGATTTCTTTCAAACTTTCACTATTCTGTTTAATTTATTTTTCTCCGTCCCAACACATAATTTTATGGCCAAGGCTGGATTCCCCTTTAACCACGACGCGCTGTGTTTGCTTGTTGAGTTTACAGAGAAAGTGAACGGCTGCATAGTCTGATAAAATTCCCCAACTTTCACTTTACTGGCCGTTTCACACTGGGATCTTGTGATGATAAGGTCGATGACATGTCCTGCCATACGTGTTGGCTGGCTGGTGTGTTGCGTGAAGTTGCTGTCATTGAGTCCATTTAAGAAGTTCACTGTCTCTGGATTATCTGGAGCATCCATATGAATGTTAAAATCGCCCATGAGGACGAAGTCTTCATTAATTATTGATAGCTCGTCAAGAATAGGCATAAATTCAGGAAGAAACATTTGACATGCAAGACCATTTGATTAGATGGAGGTGGTCTGTATACTATGACTAGTATTAGGCATTTATTTCCCATGTTCAATCGGAACTTGGCCTATTCGAAACTCCTGAAATGATCAATAGGGCATGGTAAAATCTGGATTTGATTTTGTGCTATAAGACCAATTCCACCGCCCCTTCCTTTCCTTGGGACTGAGATATATCCATTTGAAAGAACTTCCTGAGGAGTACATGTAGCATCATCCCCCTCGTTTAGTCAAGTCTCTGTGAGAGCCAAGACATCTATATTCTTTTCAATGATGAATGATTCAATGTATTGTGTCTTGTTGCATACTGATTGAGCATTTAGGAGTACACAAAGTGCATTCTTGCCAATGCTGCGTACATCAACCAGGTTTTCACGATTCGCACCATACTGACCGGAATATGCCCTACGATAACGTTTATTTGCTTGTGCTTTAACTTTCTTCTTCTCGTTTTCCACGATGCACTCTGAGACGAGTCCCATTTCTTCGTTTGAGAGTCCAGATGCAGAATTTGTCGCCATCAGTTGCAACGAGTAGTTGAGCCAAACTCTCTCTTTCTGGGTCGAGACTAATACCTTGGTCACATTTGCTACGGCCGCCGTAGATTCTAAAATTTCTACGGCGAGTAGCAATTCTACGGTCGCCTCAGAATTTCCACGGCCACTTACTCTAGCGGTCACATATGTTACGGTCGCCGCACGGCGTATTTTTTAATTTATGGAGAAAAAATCTGCGGCTGACGTATGTCCTTGAAATCATGACATACGGTCGCCCTAGGGCGACCCTGCGCTGGCCGTAGGTTTTTGACAAATACTACGGCAGACGCGAGGTGGCCGCAAGGCACCCTCACGGCGGCCGCAGGGGGACCATACAGTGAGTATACCATGAATTGCTTGTCACACTCATCATGATATTTTACATTAGACATTTCATTTCAGAAAGTTTTCAAAGTGTCGCACCATGCCCATGCGCGTATTCTTGGTAGGAGGGAGGGGGGTTCAGGGCCCGGGCCCCCGGGTAGGCGAAAAGGGGCACCAAAAAGAGGGAGGAAAGAAAGGGAAAGAAAAGGGAGATAAAAAAGGAGGGGGAAAAAAGAGAAAGAGAAAAGGGAGAAAAGAAAGAGAGAAGGAAACAAGAAGAAGAGAAAAGGAGAGAAGAGAAAAGGGGAAAGGGGGAGTAATAAAAGTGGGGGGGGGGGGGGGCAAATTGATGTTCGACCTAGGAAGGGGGGGGTCGCCAAATTAATGTTTGACACTGATCTGAATATTATACGATCAGTAATGTTCGACCTAGGAAGGGGGGGGGCAAATCGACCTTTGGGGTGATTCGCGCTTCGCGCTCGCATCGAATGATTAGTTAGATGGACATCCTGTTAATGATTACCTAATTATTACCTAAATTGTGTAGAATGTCTAGTTTTGGAACGGAATATAAAAAAGGTTCAGCTCGGATCGAATAATTTTTAAGTGCCCATCCTGTTCATCCTTAGAATTTCCAAACTTTGGGTCATTTTGGAATATAGACAATTTTCAGCTCGCCCTGACAGATAGAGATATGCCCATCCTGCTCATGCTTACAAAACTTCTCAGAATATTCTATTTCCAGGTCTATACACAAGCTATCAAAAATCGCGTTCGCATTATTTATTTGGACTTATGAAATAAATCTCCCCTAACCATGTTAACTTGTTTGTATGAATAAAGTTAAGATGTTAATAAACGCGTTAGTCTTAAGTAAGAACTACACCCTAGGAAACAACAAAAATCAGCATTTAACTCCCCATGATAATACTAATAATAATGATAATGATAATAATAACAATTTTACCCAAGTTAGCCGCTGGTGAAAGGGCAATATCTGTGCTTCCTGGTCACATTTGTTCTTTAAAAAAAAGGTGGTATTATATCATATTCATGGATAGAAATTACTTTTTATCAAGTCATCATTAAAAAAGTGGTCTGCAGTTGCCCTTTTTCATGTGATTATGAAATAAAATAATTCAACATGCATTTAAGGCACCTGTTTGCCTGACGAGGAGGGGTCGCAATTTTTTTCCTGAAAAGTACACATGCATATGGGCCAAAATTATAGGTCGGGCCACCGAGGTGCACAATTCTAAATACGCGCCTGGTGGCTCCCGAGCAGATAACACAAAAGGAGAAGGGGAAAGGAGGGAAGAAAAACACGAGGGCAGCCGCAAGGCCACCGTACGCTCGACGTACGGCCGCCGTAGACCGTTCTACGCCATGCCTACGGCTAGTCTAATTTCTACGGCGAGCGTAGAAAAGAAAAAATGTTATAACTCCGAGTTAAAATTCTACGGCCACCCCTACGGCCTGTAAAAAGTAGGAATCCGCCGTACGTCGACCCTGCGGCCACCGCAGATTTTCTGCGGCCGCCGCAGAAATCTCTCGAATTCAGGTATCTACGGCCGCCGTATGGCCGCCGTAGAGCAAATGTGACCAAGGTATAAGAAGAAAGTTCCGAGGCCATGTCCATCCTTTTCCATTGTCATTTGGTTAGAGCTCAAGAGTCGTTGTTCCATACACAAGGTCCAAGCCAAGATCAGAACAATGCTTGCTAATCTGCTAAAGTCCATTGTGTATAGAGTCATGATGAGATCAACTATAGATTAATCCTATTCATCATTTGGATAAGCAAGTGTGAATGAAGTCAATGTCCATGTGTGAGACTTATATGCTTCATCCCAATATAGCTACACTGTGGACTGTAGGTAGAGGAGACAATAACTAAAAAACCTTATGAAGAAAAAGCACCATGAAGCAATTAGAAAACGAGCCCAAAACAGTCCAGTGGTATCCAGATGTTTCAACAAATAGAATGATACAAGATGAGAACTAACGGATTTGCCTAAACCAGTCAAAAATCTAAGAATAACAGAGCACAAGAAGGGGTCTGCCAGTAAGGCGTAAGTGAGTATGTAGTATGAGAGTAGCCACTTTTTTTCCAGTCGTACTAAAGTACTGCAAAATATTTTTCGCTGGCTGCGGGCAAAACGTTTATTTTCCCCAGTCGTGCCCACTGTGTAGGCTTGCCAATTCGTAGCAAGAATGACAGGGTCTAGTATTAAGAGCGACGTCCAGCTGGAACGAATTTGTGCCTCGTCGATGTCCCGTTTTGACGCCGTTATCACAACGCCTTTAAAGGACGAGTCCACCCCAATAAAAAGTTGATTTGAATAAAAGAAGAAAAATCCAACAAGCATAACACTGAAAATGTCATCAAAATCGGATGTAAAATAAGAAAGTTATGACATTTTAAAGTTTCTCTCAATTTCACAAAACAGTTATATATATGCACATCCTAGTCGGGATGCAAATGAGCAGACTGATGACGTCACCCACTCACTATTTCTTTTGTGCTTTATTGTATGAAATTGTCATAGTCATGTGAATTTTTTTTTTATTCGTCTCTGAACATATGGAATTACCATTATTTAAACACTGTATTGTTATGCCAAGTTGGTCCCTATTTTCGAATCTGTAAGAATTGAAATATTAAAATTCAAACGATAAAAAACAAAAGAAATAGTGAGTGAGAGACATTATCGACTCTCTCATTTGCATATCACTGAGTTACGCATATAACCGTTTTGTGACAAATAAGCGAAACTTTAAATTGTCGCAACCTACTTATTTTACATCCGATTTTGATGAAATTTTCAGCGTAATGCTTGTTTGATTTTTCTCTATTGATTCATATCAACAATTTTCTGGGATGGACTTGACCTTTAAAGACCTTACCTTACTCTTCCTGCTATGTTTGCAATGTCATCACGTTTTTTCAACCCCCCCCCTTCATAAAAAATATATAAATAAAATAAGATGAAATAATAATACAATGATAATAAAGGATAAAAATAAAAATAAATCCTGATTATCCAGGTGCAAAAGTATATATACCACTACTTACGACTGTCACAGGAGATTGAAGTACCGCCAAAACCACCTGCGCAGTAATTGAGCTTATAGAGGTTAAGACGACATGCCTCAAAGATATCATCAGATTGACAGAAGATGCGGTCGAAGTATAGGTTTGGAGGTTCCCCAAATGCCCCATGCTGCAACACCGCAAACACCCGATCATAGCCCACACTTCGACAAAGAAGGTCGCTTCTGGTTCGATCCGCTTTCCTCCCACATAGTCCGTTCCACCGGTCAAGGTAGGAAATTTCAACTCGACCCTCATGAGGGCCAGTGCCATTAGTCAATCGAAGACTGATATTATTGAGTTGGACTAGAACAGATTACCAACAAAGAAGAATTAAGAGCAATATGTTAGTCGTGAATTGGAATTTGGTGTTATTTTTATGTTTTGGTGTAAACGAATTTAAAAAACGGGGTAAAATATCTTGAATTGATTAGGGGCGGGTAAATAATTGCAGGGGAGGAGGGAAAACATATAAATGATATTATACAAAGCAATGTAATAATATGATGGGTGGATGAAATCGTGTCTATTCGGTGGAAACTGGCTCATATCGCATTCATTCATTCATGAAGAACAATAAGATTAAGTAACAACGGTTAAAGGGGAACACAGCCTTGCTCAATAAATGTTCTGTTGGAAAGGAGAAAAATAAAGAAAACAGACTGGTGAAAATTTGAAAGAAATCGGACAAGCGATGAGAAAGTTATTGCTGCTTTAAAATTGAGATCACTTGATTTCAAATTGGCAACTGGGTAAGTAAATTATGACAAGGGGCAAGGACAACTTTCAGTCACTTGTTTGTTGCTTGTTTAAAATTTTAAATCAATTAACTTGTTATTAACTTGAATGACACGGTTACCAATAACATAAGAAACAATAAATACTTTTTGACGTTTGTAGTTCAACTGTTTAATTCAATATTCTGATATCCTAAATCAGCATACAATGACCATATTAATAATTACATTCATTTTGGAAAAGGCATATGGAGTTTTATTTGCATAATAAATTTAGGACAGGAACATAAATATAATAAATTATACATGTTATAAGAAATCTAATATGAAAACCTATAACTTTAGCATATAATAATGACACTTTCAGCAATTTGATAATTAAAGTTCGGTTTCTTGTTATAAGAAACTGAGTTCCGGTATATACTTTATGATTTCAAATATTATGGTTAAGTCATACTTTCTTCGATGAAAGCGGGTGACAATACCACTGTCTATACTGGCGAACGAAAGTTCTCTTGAGCCGACAATTGGGGTGTATGAAGACAATCACCAGGAACACAGCGTAGTTCCTCAATACCATTCACTCAGAAGTGTTGAATGTTGACGGCGAGTCCGTCGAAGACCCAGTTACATTGGAATTATGTAGTGTCATCAGGCCCAGAGCCCGTGTTGTATCTCTTGACAAGGATAGTACTCTCTTAGCCCAGCTAAACGGTAGACCAAAACTGCGACTGTTTTAAAGAAATAACAAATAGTTTTCTAGAAAAAGTTCCCTTCCATAATCATGCAACAATTATATTAACTATAACTACCTTGCACAAATGATAACATTCTTCAATAAAAACTTCATGATTGATCATGAATTTGGATGCTCACTATACTGTATATTATTAAATCAACATTAAATTACAATCCTTCCATAAAACAGATTTCTTCCAAAAAGATGTTAAAGGAGACATATAATATATATTTTCATATACTCCAATGCCAATGGACAATTCCTATAAAAAAAACACTATTCCTCTTGTGTTTTAAAATAAAAGTGATATAATATTATAACATCTAAGATACCATGTAAGCTATTAAGTGGTTTCATTTTTTTTAAAACAAAAATACAAAAAATACAACATTACAAAACTTACGGATATCTTGGTAATTCCGGTCCTTGTTGCTGATCATGGTGTGTGTGGCAGTCATGTGAAGGATTCTAGGATTAGCCAGCCTGAAGATGCTAGTGTTGAATCTTTAAACCCTCGTCACACCGGTCTCAACACTCAAGACACCTCAGCAACATCTCTCACACAGGAAAAGGTGAAAACCTAACCTTCCCAAACCAAGGTTAAAATATGTTCTGCCCAGGATATCTTGCTCCAAATGGTCACTCCAACACACACTTCAGTTTCTAACCAATAATAATATCACTGCTTGTCCCTATCGCCAAGCAACAGAAAACAATTTAATTGCATTCTTTTCTGGGGGGGGGCGAAAACAAAATTACCGTGAACTATTACCTAACAATGCAGCGACCTCATTTTGTGTCAGCTCTTTGCAGTGTAGCAGAAAGGAGAATAATTAAGCAAAAATAATAGTGTGCAAGCTCCTAACAATGCAGCAGCCCTTTTTTGCGTGCAAGCTCCCTACACTACAGCTCCTGATGAATCAGCTGGTTGAACATTATATGCAACAAAAGAGTAAGATTAAGACAAAATAAATTTCTTCACTAGTCCTGAAAAAAAAAAAATGTCCAAGGTGACACTTTCCCATAGGGCCATGTACTTAATTATTAGATATTTGTGGTTTTCTCCTAAGTATCCATTCCCCCTGGGGCAGTAAACTAAATATAACCCAGGGGCCCGTATTCTGATAGCAGGTTTAATTTAACCCTAGTCTAAAGTTAACCCTGGTTTAACTAAACCTCCTCTAAACCTCACCTCTGGTCTAAGTGTAGTTTAATTATTTTGGTATTCTGATAGCCAGGTTTAACTAAACCTGGGTTAAACCCGGGTTTAAAATTCTTTTTGGAAATAATAACCCTCGTTTAACCAAGACTAGCACTTTTTTGGTAAATTACTGCTGCAGGGATGACTGCAACAAAGTTGAAAAAATGTCACTAGAGTTGTTTTTTTCTTAAAAATTTGGATTTTATGGAAACTAATTACAACTATTGAAGGTAAAGAAAAGCATTCATCATCCATATATGGTAAGAAATTTCCATTCACATTATCTTAATTTCTGTTAATTACTAAAACATTTCAACCACAAACCGAGTGACCTGCACAGTTCTTTGTGTATCAGTCCCATTTATTGCTTTTCATGTTTGTCAAAATCTAAATTGACTAGATTCCCCTCACCCACTCTATACTAGAGTCTAGACTCTAGTCCTAGATCTAAAACAATAAGTTAAATGGTCGACATCTTTATTCTAACTTTAAGTAAGGGGATTTTTTTTTTAACTTTTGAGAGTAGTCTTGGGTCTTACATTAGGCCTATACTCAGTAGTTAGATCTAGCCTAGCCCTAGGCCAACAATTGTTTGGAGGAGAATTGAACATTGTTTTTACTTTTTTACTTTCCTGAAGCAAAACGTACCGTCTATTTAGTGGAGCAACCGAGACTGAAGCTACATATTGGTCTAGGCTAAGAACAACATTCAGGACTTAGGCTGGCTTAGCCTGCCCTTGGGACAGGGATAGATATAGATTGCTTTTCTAACCTTACTTAGATCTAGTGGAATAGATCTGATTTGTCTTACATACATGTAGACCTAGACAAAAAGCTTTGAACAGTCTCTGCATTGGTTGTTCCGCTGAACTATGAGTATGACAGTCTACGTTGGCCTCTCTCACCAAGGCAATGTGATATGACAGTAAAATGTCAGAATTTTTAAAATAAATCCCGTTAGATCTGAATTCTGACTATCGCTGCATTGCTTGCCAAGTAACTAGGCCTGGCAAAATTTAGAATTAGTCCTAGACATCTCTCTACTCCTGTTTAGGTCCATATCTGTTTCTTTGAAGTTTTTTTATTTAAACATTTTTGGGGACTCGTTTAGGTTTCCAGGTCCAGGACTAGAAAACAGGCCTAAACCTAGACCAACGGCTCAGTCTTGACTAGACTAGGCCTGACCTAGATTTATGTAAGAATTTAGATCCAGGCCTAACGTTAGTCTGTGCTATCTATTCATTCTAGATTCTATTTCTAGCCTAGCCGGTAGCCCTAATGTTAGGACTGGCTGATCTAGTCTACTGTATGATCTAGAATCTCTAACGCTGGCCTAGGCTAGATCTAGACTAAATAACTTAGACTAAAAGTTAGACCCTATCTAGACCTAGAACTAGATCTATAACAATCTAGGTCTACATGTAATATGTCTAGATCTAGAGATTTGTAGACTCTCAACATGCTCAATGTAGATTCCTAAAATAAAAAAATAGTAAATGTAGGCTAGTCTACAGTAGATCTAACGTTACTCATCTAACGTTAGGCCTTTAAAGGAATTAACGTTAGGCTAGAGATCTAACGTTGGATTATTTCTATTGCTAGATCTAAAGGATCTAGATCTAGGCCTAGATCTAAAGCTAGGGACTGTAGTTCGAGATCTAGAGGTCTGGCACCCCCTTAAACCTAGAACTAAGCCTACAGCTACATGTAGTTTTCTGTGTAGCCAACATCAGTTAGCATTGACCATTGTCTTAATCTTATTTTGGTGTGTGTAGTTACCATACAAACACACATTTTGATGAATGAGAAAATGTGTCTTGCAGACTATTTTACCTCAAGACTAATGTGTGTGCTAAATTTTATGAGCATTTGAAAAAAGATGAAGGAGTTCGAACTACCAAATTTTCATCTTATTTTCGTTATTTAATATGTTGTTACCATGGCAACACGATTTCTAATACAGACAAAAATATATCTTAGACATCTTCACCTCAACATTAATGTATGTGCCAAATTTTTAAGAGAATTGACCAGTTGGAAACTGATAAAGTAGTTCAAATCACTTGATTTTCATCTAACTTTGATATTTGATTTGTTACCATGGCAACATTATTTTTTTATAAAGTCATAAAATATATTTTGCACATCTTTACATCAAGACTTATGTTTGTGCCACATTTCATGAGAATTGGTTAAAACTGAGAAAATAGTTGGAATTGAAATTTTTTTTAATAGTTTTTGCCATAATATACCGTTACCATGGCAACACAATTTCCGACACATGCAAAAAATGTGTCTTGCAAATCTTCACCTCAAGACTTATGTATGTGCCAAATATCATGAAAAATGGTTTAAAAATTATAAAGTAATTAAAACCACAAGTTTTTTAACCTAATTTTCGATATTTAATATGTTGTTACCATGGCAACGCAATTATATACTTTAGGCATAGCATATGTTTTGCACATCTTCACAATAAGACTAATGTATGTGCCAAATTTCATGAGAATTGGTTAAAAACTGAGGAAGTAGTTGGAACAGCAAGATTTATACATATTTTTTGCCATAATATACCGTTACCATGGCAACACAATTTCCGACACATGAACAAATGTGTCTTGCACATCTTTACCTCAAAACCTATGTGTGAGCCAACTTTCTTGAGAATTGGTAGAAAACTGATGAAAGTATTTTAAACGGCAAAATTTTGGCCATAATATGCTGTTACCATGGCAACACAATTTCCAAAAGAGGAAAAAAAAACTTCTTACACCTCTTTACCTTGAGACCAATGTGTGTTCCAAATTTCATGAGAATCGGTTAAAAACTGAGGAAGTAGCTTGTAATGCAATATAGGCATAAATTCTAAAAAATTGTTGGCCATGATTTGTTGGATTTAAACCAGGCTTAAACTACCCCCTGCGCGAGTTTAACTTTTTGAGGATTTATTACCACACAGACCAGGGTTAACTTAAACCTTGCTATCGGAATACGAAACTTAAACCTAGGTTTAAATATGGCAGTTTATTACCACACTTAGACTAGGGTTAAGTTAAACCACGCTATCAGAATACGGGCCAGGTGGCCGTTTCATAAAGCTGTTCGTAAGTTAAGAACGACTTTAAGAACGACTGGTGAACCTTTCTTACGCGCTTAACCATCGCCAATGAATATACCATTTTACACAAGAAAGGATCACCAGTCGTTCTAAAAGTCGTTCTTAACTTACAAACAGCTTTATGAAACACCCACCAGGTAGTATATTGTTTTATGTCCTCATGAAAGAAAAATATAATTTGAAGCTTTTCCGGTAAACTTTGAAAATGTTCCTCAGTATTAACAAAGTAGGCCTATCATGAAAGCTTGAGATGCCTTTATTAGTAATTGACAGACTTCGAAAAGACTTTCTTGCCATGCAATGATGTAGAAAAGCATTGGATGTGTGGGACTGGGTATCTGTCGGCCACCGTCCTTGCGTTCAGAGAGCGATAGTCCTCCAGTCACCAAACGTAGGTTTCGGCGCCATTTGGAGAGGAGATGCCCAGTTGCTGCTAGATGGTCTGATAATCCCCAACTCTTGCATGTGTTCAAACTCAGCACGAGCAATGACTAGGCGACCTGTAGCCAAACGACGAGGACGTGAAGAAACTGGGGGGGCCAGTTGTCTCAATATGGTGTGTAACCGAGTGCTTCACAGCCTTCTGGTGATAATCTGGGCGGGTGATATCCGGTTACTGCTCCAAAATTGTGGCATACCTATCACTGCCAGTAGAGGATGGCCTAGCCCTAGAGAACTTCGGGCTGATTAGACGGCGTCGGACATCTACAAGGAGCCCAAAGTTCTTGAGGAAATCAGCCCCAATGATGGGCGTGGGTAGGTCAGCCACAACAAAGACGTCGCGGAATGTCCTCCTCAGTCCCAAGTCTAACGTGACAGTGCGTTCCCCATACGTGGGAATGGCTGACTCGTTGACAGCTTGTGAGGAGAATGGCGAATGAGGACCCTGGCGCTTCTCCACTGTAGAGGGCGTGATCACACTCACATCAGCGCCAGTGTCCACTAGAAATCTAAAGCCAGTAGTTCGATCGTGTACGTAAAATAGGCGACCTTGCTTGGGTCCAGCGCGGGTGGTTGCATTTAGTCCCGGCTGGCTCTGGCTTTTCCCTGGGTAGATTGCTGGGGACCTTGGAAAGGGCAGGGAGGCAGACACTTGCGTGCACTGGCACCGTGCTTGAAATGATACCAGCACATGGGATACTTGTCACTCCTACTACTGCTCCGGCGTCTACTGCTGTTGGAGCGGTGCCTAGATGTGGATCGGCCACGTTCCTGTACCAGCTGGGTGGTCAATGCGTTCACCTGAGCAGTGAGCTTGTCAACCTGCTCCCTGAGTTGGACTATCTCGGAGGTTGACGAGGGTGCATGCTGAACAGAAGAAACTGAACCTGCAGATCCTACGTCTACAACACTGTCGGCTAAATCTGCTAGCTGGTTGACAGACATTGCATCTCGGCTTGATGCAAAGATAGCCTGGACGTGGTGGGGAAGCCGCTGGAGAAAGAGCTGCTTAAAGATTGTGTCATCTATCTTAGCAGTCTCGAGAAGCTGACCCATCCTGTGTAACAACTGCGAGGGTTTGCGATCCCCGAGCTCCTCCTGGATAAGCAATTGCTGAAGACGCTTCTGTTCAGACACCGATTTGCGCCGTACCAGCCCAGCTCGCAGTCGAGTGTAGGGGTTAGATGTTGGCGGATCCATTAGAATGTCCCGAACCTCCTGTGCAATTTCGGGCTGCAAGGCTGAAACAACGTGGGCATACTTCGTCTCATCTACGGAAATCCCCCTTGTGAGAAAATGTGCTTCTACCTGTGCGAACCAAACGGCGGGGTCGTGCGGCCAGAAGGGTGGGATCTTGAGCGACACAGCCGCGATGTTAGGCGATGCGGGACCCGGCCCGGCCGGCGTGGAAACCGCCGGAGTGGTGGTGGGGTTATGCAGCGGAGGATGCGGATCAGTCATGATGGCGAGAATAAAAACGCGAGAACGGAGACGGAGTCACCAATTTAGTAATAATTGGCAGGGTGTGATATGAAATGATTCCCTAACTACAATTGTTATATGTTCTCTACTTATTCTACTCACCAACTGTGTGACTTCCAAACCAAAAAGGCACACCTGAGCTGATTCACGGAGTCCATATAATAATGGGAGCTATCGGTTGCAGTGGTATCTGAGCGATTTAGTCCGTTGAGGGGGTAAAACGAAAACTTGTCGCGTTATCTTGTCCGCGAAAAAGAAGAAAATGAATTTGAAGCTACTCTATGGCACACGAAAAACGCGAATAAAATAATCCGCAGATATGTCCACATATGAAAAGTTGAACTTAGAAATGCAGAACTATATAACTCCAATATATAAAAATCCAAGTGTATAAATTAAAGTATGGGTATATAAAAAATACAAGACTGGTTTCAGTAAACGCGTGATCACGAAGTTGACTCCTTGAGATCACAAGAAGAAGTGGGGCAAAACGTTTCCACAGAAAAAGCTCCGAGATAAGCCACGCCTTGAACCGAAATGATTTGTTGAATAAAAGTTTGTTGACCATAAAAAAAAAAGCTGTCATTCGTTGATGAATTATAAAAAAAAACTTGATTGGCTGTTCAGAAGTCTATAAGGCATGGAGCTTTGGAATGCGCGTTCATGTCAAAAAAGTATTACAAAACAGGAAATGTTCGTACGCTTAGAAATATGTGAAAACATGTGATTTACAAAGGTGAATGGACTTCATAGAAAATGAAGTTCTGTATAATTTGAAGAAAATGTAAAGTTGTTACAATGCCCCTTTTCAAGTTTATTCATGGCGGCTTATTGTTTGTTAGCTAAATCTAATTGGTTCCATGACATTTGCTCCGATGGCAAATATGCACGTTAAGCCAAACATAAAATTTAACCTCCAAAAATAAACCCACAGTACTGGACAAGCTACAATGACTTTAACATCCTACCGGGTACCCATTTAGCACCTGGGTCGATAGTGGCAAAGTGTGGATTAACGCTTTGCCAAATGACGCCAGACCGCGGTGGAATTCAAACACACGACCTTCTGTTTACAAGGCGAGAGTAAGAACCACTACACCACGGCTCCATGATGATGGTGATGATGATGATGATGATGATAATGATATTAATATGCCTAAATTCTAAGCGTTGCCTACTATTACCCCAGCTTTAGCAAAGCTACTCTTATCGGGTGCTCCATCATTCAAAGAATTTCTTTCTACCGGATACCCATTTACTACACCTGGGTGGAAAATATTGCAAATGCAACTAAACGCCTTGCCAAAGGACGCGAGTGCTGCGTTGGGATTCGAACCCCGGGCCTCTCGGTTCAAAGTCCAGAAACCTATCCAATGAGTCACAGCATCTCTTTGTCGAGTTTGACGCCAAAATAGAGCTCTTCCCTGCATCTTCGCCAATCCTCTCCACTGATCGTGCTGATACTTCGTCAGTGATTTTACGAACCGGCTCAAACCTAATTTTCGAATTATTTTTTTACATATTCTGAAAGTCCGTGATTCATTCTATTGATTTGCCAAATGTTAGATCAAAATTCATTTTATTTAAAAAACAATAGCATATTTAATTATTTTACGAACCGGCTCAACCCCCTCCTTTGATTTTACGAACTGGCTCAAACCATACTTAGTGTACTATTAAGTCTCTGAAAAGGCGCGCTCAGGTCAACGACCCGACCAACGAACGTAGAGGGCAGCAACAAACAAGCGTATTGTTCTATTAAAGGAAGGTCAACTTCGCTCGAATTTTGTGACCACTTAAAAAATAAGGTGGGTTTTTTCCAACTTTGTTGAGTTTATTTTTTTCATTTGTTAATTTTAAACATTTTTTAATGATTTGTTGTTTCAGATCGGTTGTTCTGAGGAATAATATTAAAAATATTACTCCCATTTTTTGAGAAAAATATTAGGCTTGAATAATCATGAGTTTATCATTTTTTTTTCTCATTTTGGAATAATAAGCCTATAACGAGGATACCTCTGGTTTGTTATTTTCTTCTGCTAAATTCCGCTGCACCACTAATAAATGCATAGACAACCACCGTCCAAATCGAGGTCATTCTTCTTGCCTGGATGCGCCGAGTCTGGCCCGGTCGCGTAGCTAGCTATAGTGACGTTGATGCGCTAGGGCTCCAGGCGACTCGTCTTAGATTTTCTAGTAACATAGACAATGACGTCTAATTTGCCTGGCCTGATTTTAAGTGCAATGGTTTCAGTGCTGATGTTTATCAACGATGATTGATCAAGGTTAGATTTCAAATTTTAAATTTTATTTGACTTTTAAGTCGAAGAATCTAAAATAAAAGCGCTTTATCCCCGAAATCCGGGTCGAAATTTCAACTCTGAGTCCGAGACCATGGCACGGACGGCGAAAAAACCCCATGCATCGGATACATTGTATCGGCTGCACGCTGCACAGCCACAGAGCCAGGCTGCGTCGAAGGTCGATCGAGCAACCACTGAAACTTCTAAAGACTAAAGCCAAATTAAGCTTATGAACGGCCACCTATCCACATGTGCCTAGTTTTCTTCAATACTTTTCTGAGAAAAATCAGCCAATTGAGGGAAACTGATTGCAATGTTACATCGTTTGGCAGAAAGTGCCATCACCGTTTGGCGTTAGATATAACTTTGTTAGATCTAACTCAGAACTTCAGAAGGGTCTTATCAAGGTGGTCTACTAACGTTATAGGGCTGGGGCCAGATTATTTTCTTGAGACAGAAGTTGAACTTGAATTGATTTGACTACGGCATCCATATCTTAATTTGACCATTGAATCTCTGCAATCAATGTTTAAATAATTTTACATATTGTAAAGTGACCGAGTTTGTGACCGAGCTTGTGATTTTAGGGTCTAGGCCTATGCATTTTCTGAAGTCAATTTTAAAGGACAAGTCCACCCCAAAAAAAAGTTGATTTGAATTAAAAGAGAAAAACCCAAGAAGCATAATACTGAAAATTTCATTAAAATCGGATGTAAAATAAGAAAGTTATGACATTCTAAAGTTTCGCTTAATTCCACAAAACAGTTATATGCACATCCTGGCTGGTATGCAAATGAGGAGACTATGACGTCACCCACTCACTATCTCTTTTGTATTTTATTACATGAAATATTAAATATTCTAATTTTCTCCTCATTGTCAGGTGACACAACGATTAATTCCTCCCTGAACATGTGGAATTAGCATTGTTTAATACTATATGGTTCAGTCAAGTTGGTCCTTATTGTCAAATCTATAAAAAATGAAATATTGTATAGTTCAAACAATAAAAAACAAAAGAAATAGTGAATGATGGACATCATCGACTGACTCACCTAGTTGTTCATATCACTGTTTTATGAAAAATAAGCGAAACTTTAAAATGTCGTAACTTTCTTATTTTACATCCAATTTTGATGAAATTTTCAGCACTATGCTAGTTTGATTTGTCTCTATTTATTCGAGTCAGTATTTTCCTAGGGTGGACTTGACCTTTAAGGATTTCATGTCTAACTTAGATCTAGGTCTAGGCCTAAACTTTTCAACCATAGATAGAATCTTTTAAATCTAGACTCAAGGAATTTACCCTGTACGGACTAAAAGAATCCTAACATAGACCAGGCTGGCATATTGACCGAACCGAGCCTTGGGGCTTGCATGGGCCAACCCTCAATTATGGTCTAGGTCTATAGGCGTCCTATACTTCTACAGCTGAAATCTGTCTGTTTTTAGTTTATTATTATTATTATTTTGCGTTTTGCATATCTCCTACCAAGTAAAACAAGTCGTAGTAGATTTTACTAGTAGGTCTACTAAATCTAGATTTAGTTAGTCTTTGATATCCCGTGTGGAACATCGACAAGTGGATCGATACTGTTCAAAGCTTTTTGTGTAGTTAGACTAATAAAGTTAGATCTATTCTTAGACTGAGGTCTATCGATCTAGATCTAAGTTAGATGTAGACTTTACTTATGGATGTAGATATCTAGAGCCCATTTCACAATTGACGTACGACCATTTCCGACCTTTTGGTCGTGCTACAGGCTGCAACAGGCATCAATCGCTGGTCATCTCATAAGATCGCAGAGGCTTTCACAGTTCCAATAGCTGTCGTACAACAAAAACAACCACTAAAACCCACTGCACGAGTAAGTCGCTTATGCTCCTATTATGCTCGTGCGATCACATGCGAGTGTTGCACGAGCACAACTGATTGCATACTCGTGAGAGTCGACGTTAGACAATGCAATTGCACGTACGTTTGAATGAAACCAGTGTGATTGATGTGAGATATAATTCGAACTCATAGCAATGTAATAGCAGCCATAGCTTTAATTTCGTAGAGTTTCTGTTACACTTTTTTTCTAATATTTTCTGCCCTCTCTTTTATTTATTCTTAACTCTTACTTTATAACACCGATGAACAGTCGCATACAGGCGAATACAACGGTAGTGCAATCTTGTCACGATCGGTCTTGCAAAAGTCATATGGCCTATATATTATCGCACCCAGTTGCAAGACTGGTATCTGTACATGTAGGTCGCAAGCACGTGTGCAAGTGTTGTACGACCTCCAGTCGACCAAATGCGACAACTTAGTTATGCCACCTCTCGCACCAAGTCGTACAACGTTGAACAACACTCACACGATGATCTCCAGACCGATGGTACGATCTGATGCGAGTGAATCGATTGTATTTGATCGCGTTTGGATTTTGAACATCTTCAAAGTTCAGATGCGACCAGTCACGACCACATCGAGTTCGTGCGATCGTCTACAACGACTGCGAGTGCTCGCAAGAAAACCAAGAGACCAATCGTGCAACAACAAGAAAAAACCGTTGCAGGCGGTCGTAATCTGGTCGTATGTCAATTGTGGAAGGGGCTTATTTATTCTTAACTCCTATTTTCTAACACCGAGGAAATGTCGCATACATGCGAATGCAACGGTAGTGCAATGTTGTAAGCCGTGTTGCGATCGGTCTTACAACAGTCTTATGGCCGACATATTATCGCACCCAGTCGCAAGACTGGCCTATATAGGTCGCTAGCACATGTGCAAGTGTTGTACGACCTCCAGTCGACTAAATGCGACTATTTAGTTGTGCCACCTCTCGCATCAAGTCGTACAACGTTGAACAACACTCACACGATGATCTCCAGACCGATGGTACGATCTGATGCGAGTGAATCGATTGTATTTGATTGCGTTTGGATTTTGAACATCTTCAAAGTTCAGATGCGACCAGACACGACCACCTCGAGTTCGTGCGATCGTCTACAACGACTGTGCGTGCTCGCAAGACACCAATAGATCAATCGTGCAACAACAAGAGAAAACCGTTGCAGGCGGTCGTAATCTGGTCGTACGTCAATTGTGGAAGGGGTTTATTTATTCTTAACTCCTATTGTGTAACACCGAGGAAATGTCGCATACATGCGAATGCAACGGTAGTGCAATGTTGTAAGCCGTGTCGCGATCGGTCTTACAACAGTCTTATGGCCTACATATTATCGCACCCAGTTGCAAGACTGGCCTCTATAGGTCGCCAGCACATGTGCAAGTGTTGTACGACCTCCAGTCGACTAAATGCGACTACTTAGTTGTGCCACCTCTCGCATCAAGTCGTACAACGTTGAACAACACTCAAACGATGATCTCCAGACCGATGGTACGATCTGATGCGAGTGAATCGATTGTATTTGATCGCGTTTGGATTTTGAACATCTTCAAAGTTCAGATGCGACCAGAGACGACCACCTCCGACCACCTCGAGTTCGTGCGATCGTCTACAACGACTGCGAGTGCTTGCAAGACACCAAGAGATCGATCGTGCAACAACAAGATAAAACTGTTGCAGGCGGTCGTAAACAGGTCGTACGTCAATTGTGAAAGGGGCTTAAGTAAGATCTAGTTTTAGATTAGAAGTTTTGGGAAAATGCTGAAAAGAAATGATAACACTACTAACTTTAGACGTGAATCAGTTTTTTAAATACCCATTTGCATTGCTGCCGGTTCTTTATTTATATATATAAAAAAAATCAATGAGTCACACAGCCTTTGGGCTGCAGATAAATGCTGGTCGATGGGTTGGCCGCCATGTCGATCGTGGTCCGCCTAGAACAACAAGTACCAGCAGTGCTAGACTAGAGGTTGAGAGCTAAGCGGACGACGTAACATACGGAGCTTAAGCGTGGAGTGATGATGGGTTCAGCGAAGAGCTCAGAGAAAAATAAGGTGGTCATATTCAATCCCGAAATGCATTGCGAGTGGTCACAAAATCGTCTCGGCGTAAATCACCTAATACAGCCGTTTGGTAAAATTGCTGATAACAACAATCACCGATTTGGTAATGATTTTAGTTTCTAAAACTTATATTTGAATGGTTTTAAATATAAATGTATGTTTTTAAAAGTATGTGTAATCACACAATTTTTTTACGTTATCTTTGATATCGATGTAGTATTGCTTTCGTGATCGCTACTAATTTTTTGTTGTATTTGATCGGCGTTGGATTTCGTTGGCATGAATAATAAAATGTGCGCGCAGCTCAGCTGCATGCGCGTATTGAGTTGACCTTCCTTAGAGCAACACGCTTGTGTGTTGCTGCCTTCTACGTTCGTGGGACCCGACCTAGATGCTGCGCGTATGTGCTTTGCGCAGGGTTTGTTTCTCTAAAAATCATGCGGATCGCATGAATGATTTTACGAACTGGCTCACACCGTTGACCGTGGATTGAGCATGGTTTGTGCCGCTAAAAATCAGTGCGCATGGTGCGCGTGATTTTACGAACTGGCTCAAACCCCGTGTTTTGGGGAAAACTTAGCAACTTCTCAAATGCATACATGCACTTCATTTCAAATATTGAGATAATGAATACGAATTGGGGACAAAATTGTGCATAATATAAAAGAATATAATGTATGCTTTAAATTGGTATAAATAACCGATCTGGTTTCTTTCAAAGCATGAAGTTATAAGGGTCTGAAAAACAGTTGAACGCGATTATCTCAAAATCAGATTTTGGAGACCAGGTGGGTGTTTCATAAAGCTGTTCGTAAAGTTACGCTTAACTTTACGTACAACTGGGACATTATCTTTGGTGCTAAGTGAGCTATATAGGGATAGTGTGGCACAAGAAAGGTCACCAGTCGTGCATGAAGTCTTGCCTAACTTTACGAACAGCTTTATGGACCCACCAGGTGGGTGTTTCATAAAGCTGTTTGTAAGTTAAGAGCAACTTTAAGAACGACTGGTGATCCTTTCTTACGCGCTAAATAATCACCAATGAACATTTGATGGTGAATATCATTTACCACAAGAAAGGATCACCAGTCGTTCTTAAAGTCACTCTTAACTTACAAACAGCTTTATGAACGGCCCCCAGAGGAGGTTTGAGCCAGTTCGTAAAAAGACGACTTACAAGCGTCACATGCTATTCCGGCGTATCTGCTTCCCGGGCATTCCCCAACACTACCGAGGGTGCACTCATGTATTCTAGCGGTCATCCTAGGGCAATCCATTCGAGTGTAGGTGATGTTGACATCGGATTCCCCCCATAGGTTTCGTCGCGTTAATATGTTGCTCCGTTCGTATCCTAAAGATCCACAAATTACTTCCGCGACATCAGGCATCCAATTGCTATTTCCGCAGAGGGCTCTCCATGATCCGTCCACCATGAACTCTATTTGGCCTATATTTGGGGTCTCTCCGCGAACGAGACGTACATATGTCGCAGTTTCTGCGTGTAAAACAGAGGGGGACAAAGTAGGGCAATTCCATAAAATTATCAACCTTTTTGTACGTCCGACCCCCATTTTTCTCAAGTGTTACTTCACTTCATAAACTGACCAAGCAGGGGCAGCGGAACGGTTTTCAAGGGGGGGGGGGGGGCTGACCATGCAAAAAATCACAATCCTATCGTAATTTTTACGTTTTTGTACACGGTTTTGGAAAAAAGTGTGGGGTGCTGAAGCCCCCCCCCCCCAGCCCCCGCGGCCCCTGCAAGTCATGGTCCTTTGAGAACATTACAGACTGTCAAAAGAACAAGAAATCAAAGACAGAAAATTTCATGAAGGTCTTACGTAAAGGGGATCGGACGTACCAGGGTCATAAGTTTTCTACAGGAAATTTGCACAATGCCTTTTGTAACCACCGAGAAACACAGTGAATTTTCATCAACAAAAAAACGATGAATGCATGAATATACATCATAGTTAGAAAATATTTTGAACAAACATGCATAATAGATGTTGACGTTGCTGGCCGTCTATAGTTTCGATTGATCGGATCAATCGCAACTCTTTGTAAGACGGGCCCTGGTGCTTTTCCTCCATGGAAATCATCTTAAGTATTGCTTAATACCCCCCCCCAAAAAAAAAAAAAAATCGCAGGCAAGATGATATCGATATCAGTTTCCACGATGGGAGTATGGCAGAAATATATGACTTGAAAGATGAAAGATAAATGGGGATAATATAAATGGAAAGTAGCTATGAATCTTGCCTAGGAAATAACAAATGGGACAACAGGCGGACACGATCATCTAAAATTAGAAACAATTAATACAAGAGGAGTGGTAAACGCACACGAACCCACCCAACCACCTACACCCACCCTCGCACACACACAAACACACACATACCCTCTCCCTCACACCCCCTCACACACACATATATATATATATGTATGAAATTATACATGTACAACAGCTTTGGCAACTCTTTAATTTAAATATTCTGTGAAAGAAATGGATGAAGAGAACGCCATTGTTCTCTTCATCCATTTCTTTCACAATATATATATGTAAATTTATATATATATATATATACAGTGCGTATCAAAAAAACGAGACAGTTTTGAAAAGTCTATAAAAAAATTGTTTCAAATTATGACATTTATATTTTGATGTTAATAGATGCTCTGAAATCTAATCTTTGAAAGGCCATTGAAAAAAATAATTTTTGTTCAAGATTGAGCGAACACGGGACGTTTTTGTCGGGGGTTCAAAAAGAGGCTTGCGCGAAAATGGCAGAAAGGAGAAATTTGATGATGAGACTTCTTGCTAATCATCAGACTTCCTCTTAACCTTTTCATTATCTTTGCCACGATTTTCGAATTATGCTGTCAAATTTCATTTTCAAATTTGTTTATTTACTTGATTTATTTTTTTTCATTTAAAGTTCTTTTACCTTTGAATTTGAAAAAATCATTTTTTGGGAAAACTTGTAATTATTAAAATCCTTTTATTATGTGGAGCGTTGTGACCCAGTGGATTAGTCTTCTGACATTTGGCGCAAGCCTCCTTTTTAACCCCAGACAAAAACATTCCGTGTTCGCTCAAGCATGAACGAAGCTAATTTTTTTAAATGGCATTTGAAAGATAAGACTTCAGAGCATCTCTTAACACTAAAATATAGACATCATAATTTGAAACAAAATATTTATAGACTTTTCAAATCTGTCCCGGTTTTTGATACGCACTTTTTATATATATATATATATATATATATATATATATGTGTATATGTATATATATATATGTCTAGGCCTATCTATATAAGAAATGGATGTAAAAGATCCATGTAATGACCAACACAACTCCAGGGGAGCGTTTTATGAAAGGAATTTGTCGGACAATTCCCACTTTAATAATAATAATTGTACATTTATATTGCGCTATTTCTATATGTATATACTCAAGTGCGCATTACAATAATGTTATTAGGAATTTCTTCCCGGGTACCCATTTACCTCACATGGGTTGAGCGCAGCACGATGTGGGTAAATTTCTTGTTGAAGGAAAATATACCATGGCTGGGATTCGAACCCGCGTCCCTCAGATTGAAAGACGAGAGTCATGACCACTAGACCACGACGCCCCCAACTTTTTCAGACAGTTACCATAGTAATATTGCTTCCAAGCCAATCAAATTCAAGGAAAAATGTCAGATCTGACAAAATGTCGGACGATAAGGTTGATGACACGTTCTCCAATTTCTAGCTTATATTATTGCAAATTGTTAGAACACGACCATTTCGCTCACAGAAGGCACGTGATGTCATATGCTACAATTTTTGTGCAACTTTTCTCACCCGAATCGGGTTCAATAGTTTGATCATTTCCTATTCAAACATCATTGTTGTGTGTGTTTGATTTGCTATCATAAGGGGCGAGGTTTTCTTCTTCTTACACATCCACACTTTTAAGAGAACTTCGATTGAATAACAATGTATTTTCAATCTTTATAACGATTTGATTGGTTCAGTTTAAACATGTATGTTTCTGCAAACCAGCGTGAAATATTTTTTAATGGATTTTAGTTCTCTATCATGTGGAATTTGCTCTGTTTTAACAAAAGGACGGCGTCTCCTATGAATTTTAACAAGCACTGGGATTCGTTTTATTCTGGCTAATAAAAAAAAATATCAACATATTTCATTTGAATTGAATTTAATTTGATAATTCTCTTAAAATAAATATTGGTGTTTAACAAAGAGTTTTAACTCTTTGTTAAACACCCCCTATTTATTACACTTAAAAGTGTGATTCATGATTAGTGGTGACGCGCACATGAGCATGCGTCCTCTTAGCATCTTCTATTCTTCTTCATACATCTATTTAATAATTGTTATTGAATTAGCATAACGTTTGTATATGAAACTGTAAATATTCAAATTATTGTTCTAATTGTAAATGTAAACTCGTGGTTTTTCTCCAATACCTATATCGGGTTACATGAAGAAATAAAAATCACTTTGTCATTGTCAATATCATTGTCAAATCACATTGTCAGCATGATCTGAAATTGTGACCAATGCGGTGATAGCTTTTATTCGGCACACAACTGGACATTTGCGACTCTAATCCCTTGGTCACATTTGTTCTACGGCGGCCGTACGGCGAGTCGAAAACAGTAGTTTTATTCATTTTTATTCAATCCACCTATATGTAGCTGGTACACAAAAATGTTAAAACGGCTGTTTCCGACTCGCCGTACGGCCGCCGTAGAAGAAATGTGACCAAGGTATTGGTCATAGTTAACTCTTGATGACCCCCCCCCCGAACACTGAAGAGATTTACCGTGCGCACAAGAAACTGCAGCTTCCCCGTGTGCATCGGTCTCACAGCTCCCATCATCAACCTCAAAGAGGCATGAAGCGATGCTCGTTTCGTTTCCTCTGCAACCAAGCGCTTTAAAGTGAACAGGTCTTCGTTCCAGTTCAATTCCATTACCCGCGCCGAAAATGCTCTCATTTTGTGATGGGAGTGTGTAGATCTTTTCCGCGTGTGAAAATCCAAGAACCCGACAAATTGCGTTTGCGTTCGATTGATCCCACTCGTCATTGCCGCATACCGAACCCGTCTGGTTGTTATAGTAAATCCCAACACGGCCGACATATACGCCCGATCCCTGGTCGAGCTCGACGTCGAAATCTTCAAAGACAGATCAAAACAGACATTTGATTAAATATTGCTTGTGCTTCCAGCAACATTAACATTAAATTTTTAATATTCTTTAAATCATACGGGGGTTTTCTTAAATGACAGATTCTACAAAAAAAAGATCTGCAAGTTATTACTCCATGAACAGATAGCTGCATTACAGCACTTCTAAAAATAGAACAAAAGAGATTGAGGATGCTTTATGCAACTTAATTATACATATATTATGATTAACAAATTAAATATGTAAAGCTTAGATTATCTTCTTTCATTTAGTGTACCTCTCGCGGTACACATTTCACACATGACTTGGCAAACAAAACATTGATGAAAGGATACCTGCAAATTCATTTTCATTCATTTATAATTCATTCATTCAAAAACCAAAATCGCATGTCTCAAATATTCCATTTCCGCTCATTAATGATGCCCCAATAAAGAAATGGCAAAGAAATTGCAAATTTACTTTCTCTAAAACAATGCTTGAAATCCCATAATTTATTCAAGAAATTTAATTGATTTCTCAGCCTAAGTGCCTGGCATTTCCAACGCTCCGTTTAAAAAAAAAATCAGTTATATTTTGTTAACCATCCCATTCATACAGCCCACAATCAATAAAAATGCATTTTTTTAATGACATCATGGAATTACAAGCATTATGCCAAAGAAAAATTGTATACTAAGGGTGAATAATATTAAGAAATTACATAATAAAATAAGAGAACATGTCTAACTCTGATTTTTTCATAAAGCATTGATGATATATTTAAAAGAGAGTTACATAGAGTTTTGAGGTTTCGCTGAGTTTCAGAAAACAGTTCGCATAAAAGAGGCGACACGCAAATTAGATGGTCAATGATATCACACACCAACTACTTTGCATTAAATTACATAGAATATTTCAAATTTTATATATTCTAAGACAATCAGGGAATTATCTTAAATGATCACACCACGTACTAGTATTGCATTATATCATGGTTTGAAATCCTTGAAAAAAATTACCAGATTGTAAGTTTCCCTCACGGATGAGCAGTGAGAGAATTAGAATACAAAGCACATCCATGGTCTTCCAAAGTACTTGAAAAATTATGTTCTTCTAAATCTGCAATCCACCTATCGAAGCTTCAATCCATCTCTCCGACAAACTCCGGTGTTAAAACCTAAGGAATACGATAACTTTTCCATAAAGAATGCGTTTAATCGGATAGATTTACAGAAAAAATAAGGAATAAGTAAGGAAGCTGAAGACACGACAAGCGATCCGAGGGGGCACAAAATAGCGTCAACAAGATTCATAAGTTCATAGGAAGTATCTATTCTCCAATGAGATAAATAAAGGAATGGAAATGTACGATTTTGCGTAGTATTTTGAACATGCATAATAAAAAAACAAACATATTGAAGTTGAACATGATTTTAAAAAGGCCAACTAAGCATTATGATTGAATAAACTCAATTGCCTCGCCCCTCAACGGATAAAAGTATAATCATCGGTTCGTTTCCAAACTGCACTCACTGAGTCTGGATACCAATACTGGATGCAAAGGAGATAAATACATCTGGGGCCCGTTGCAGAAAGAGTTGCAATCAATCGCAACTTTAAAAATCATGCTCAACTTGATTTCAACCAATCAACAGCGCGCATTTGAGACTTGCGATTGATTTTTTGACTTGCGTTTAAACGCAACTCTTTCTGCAACGGACCCCTGGAGTCCGTTGCAGAAAGAGTTGCGTTTAAACGCAAGTCCCAAATGCGCGCTGTTGATTGGTAGAAAATCAAGTTGCGCATGATTGCAACTCGTTCTCCAACGGGCCCAAGAAATCTGTATGCGTCAGGCCCGCCTGATTCCAGATTTTCTCAATAGCGAGGTGGCGGATTCTGAAACATAGACAATCTATTGAAAATACCTTCAAATCACAATGAACACATGAGACGTCTTTGTCGAAAATTGGTGAACCGGGACAGCTGAGTGTCGTAAGATTCTGTACTGAAGACAATTTGCAAGTATGTCTTTCGTCTAGAGTCCAGGGGGCCTTTTCAGCTGTTCTAAACTTAAGAACGACTGGTGAACCTTTCTTGCCTGCTAATAATCACCAATGAACATTTAATGGTGAATATCATTTATCACAAGAAATGTTCACCAGTCGTTCTTAAAGTCGCTCTTAATGTACGAACAGCTTTATGAAACACCCACCTGGACGAAACGGCTGTTTTGATACACCGATTTTCGACAAGTCTGCGTTGTCAAGAAGGGTTTTTGACTATAGATTGCTATGTTGTAGAAAGGATCGCAAAATTACGATGTTGGAGAACGTTGTTGTATGTCCAAAAAAAGTTCAAGAAGCGAAATATCGACCAATTAAAATTGTTGCGCGAATTACTGTTGATCATTGTTTGGGTGTTTGGAGGGGGGGGGGGGGTGGTCTAACCGACATTTCAACAAATCGGATCAGATTACGCATTACGCATCAGGTTACCTATCACCCATTCTGCGAAACAGACTTAAAGACAGTACTTACTATCATAAGATCAACCATTTGTTTTTTCAAATCACTGTTGAGGGTAACATCACCCGTCTACTGCGACGACCATTTTCTAACTCTTCTCTCTAGAATCTTTGAGCGTGTTTAATGAGTTTTCCCTAAGATAATGGACTTTTACTTCTGCTCCTTTCGAAAAACGTGTAGAAAAGTCGCGGGATAACTGCAATTAGAAACGTGATAACATCAGGAAATCGAGATCAATTAGACTGAATCTTTTATGTGTACTCGGCAGCTTTAAACAAAACGACAGGGTTTTAGAGTGTTTAGCATGAAAACTTAATACACTATGCAAAATTAAGCCGAATTAAATGGCTTTAAGGGTAATGGCATGCATTTTCCTCCTCCAGTACACACGATACCGAAATTCTTTTTTTTTAAAGTCTTTTAGAACAGTAATCGAAAGATTGTATTTTTGTGTGTTTATTCAGTAACACTCTTTACAGGTCTGTCATATCCACGAGTATAAACCTACTAATATTTTTTTTCTGTAGAATAAAAATGCGTATAATGTTCTAGGTAGGCCTGTCTGTTGTTCGAACAAGAAAACAAAACTAACGAACTGATATTAAAGATGCCTTTTCTTTTCTATTATATTATTTTTGATATTCTTATTTCGTCTGAAATTTGCAGGTTAATGTATGTTACAAATATAATGGGAGAAGGGGCGAGTGAACCTTCCTTCAGATCCATACGGCCTTGGTAGGTCAGAGTAGGAAATTATCCATCCATTTATCCTCGCTATGTATTATTGTTTTTGTTAGTAAAAAGTGTCAAAAGAAAAAAAATATTACGTTAACCATAAAAAATCAAGAATACATTCTATTCACATTTTATTGTTTTGTTTACCTTGTCAAGGCAGGCCTATGTCATCATTGTAATCTCAGCAAATATGTGTCTTCACTCTTCTTGTATGCATAATTTATTATGCCTACCGTAACCATTAATAGGCCCCCAATGTAATTAATGAAAGTGGGATCCGCCCTTGTGACACATACACACACAACGGAAAAAATGGTGCCCCCCTGAAAAAGCAAGGACCCCCCCAGTGCCCCCCCCAGGAAAAATGTCCTAGCTACGCCACTGTTATTAGTTCCCTACGAGTCACTTTTGGCGAGAGATCTTGGTCGATATTGGTTCGTCATCGGCTTGCGGATTTCTGCACTTCCTCGATGTTGGTCCGTCATCGGCTTGGATTTCTGCATTATCCCCTTCAGTTGGTTCCTCCATCTTTTATAGGGTGCCCAGCGCCTGGTTACACTCAACCATAGAGATGTATACTAATTACGCTAGAGTGCGGAGTCGCCATAGGCGCGCGTACTTAACGTCTGTGATTGCGCGGAGCGTGGTCGGCCATTGCTCGATAGGTCTTGATTTGTAAAAGTACCCGGATGTACACATAGCTCGTGCGTTGTAACGCTGTGAAAAAGGGAAAAAGGGATGCCGTCTCCGGCCTTTTTTCTTGAAGAAAAGAATCCAACCTCATTACAATCGAAAATATTAATGACAAATTGCATTTCGATTGATTATTAGACTAACAGTAAATCTTTTCAAAATGAATGAATCTTTGTTCATTTTTCTTCAAATGTTCATCATATTCATTCCATAATATTTATTTCACATTTTTGCACTTAACAACCACTTGTATCACTTGTTCTCTCTTCTACACATTCTCTCCAATCACTCTATTTAATGACTATTGGCAATTCAATGTATGTTTGCAAGTCTCTAACAATAAAAGAAACAAACGGGAACAGCATTTCAATTAATACAACCATTTAATAGGAATAACAGATCAAATAAATATATCATACAAATATATTACAATTATAAGGATTAGTTCATCCTGCTAATACTACAGGAGGATAAATTTATCCTAATTTCAAGGCTACACGAGGATAAGTTTATCCTAATTTCAAGGCTAAACGAGGATAAATTTATCCTAATTTCAAGGCTGCACGAGGATAAATTTATCTTAATTTCAAGGATACACAAGGATAAATTTATCTTAATTTCAAGGCTTCATGAGGATAAATTTATCCTAATTTCAAAGCTACATGAGGATAAATTTATCTTCGTTTCAAAGCTACACGAGGATAAATTTATCTTAATTTCAAAGCTTCACGAGGATAAATTTATCCTAATTTCAAGGCTACGCGAGGATAAATTTATCTTAATTTCAAAGCTACACGAGGATAAATTTATCTTAATTTCAAGGCTACATGAGGATAAATTTATCTTAATTTCAAAGCTACATGAGGATAAATTTATCTTAATTTCAAAGCTTCACGAGGATAAATTTATCCTAATTTCAAGGCTACGCAAGGATAAATTTATCTTAATTTCAAAGCTACATGAGGATAAATTTATCCTAATTTCAAGGCTACACGAGGATAAATTTATCCTAATTTCAAAGCTTCACGAGGATAAATTTATCCTAATTTCAAGGCTACACGAGGATAAATTTATCTTAATTTCAAGGATACACGAGGATAAATTTATCTTAATTTCAAGGCTTCATGAGGATAAATTTATCCTAATTTCAAAGCTACATGAGGGTAAATTTATCTTCGTTTCAAAGCTACATGAGGATAAATTTATCTTAATTTCAATCTTCACGAGGATAAATTTATCCTAATTTCAAGGCTACGCGAGGATAAATTTATCTTAATTTCAAAGCTACACGAGGATAAATTTATCTTAATTTCAAGGCTACATGAGGATAAATTTATCTTAATTTCAAAGCTACATGAGGATAAATTTATCTTAATTTCAAAGCTTCACGAGGATAAATTTATCCTAATTTCAAGGCTACGCGAGGATAAATTTATCTTAATTTCAAAGCTACACGAGGATAAATTTATCTTAATTTCAAGGCTACATGAGGATAAATTTATCTTAATTTCAAAGCTACATGAGGATAAATTTATCTTAATTTCAAAGCTTCACGAGGATAAATTTATCCTAATTTCAAGGCTACGCAAGGATAAATTTATCTTAATTTCAAAGCTACATGAGGATAAAATTATCCTAATTTCAAGGCTACACGAGGATAAATTTATCCTAATTTCAAAGCTTCACGAGGATAAATTTATCCTAATTTCAAGGCTACACGAGGATAAATTTATCTTAATTTCAAGGATACACGAGGATAAATTTATCTTAATTTCAAGGCTTCATGAGGATAAATTTATCCTAATTTCAAAGCTACATGAGGGTAAATTTATCTTCGTTTCAAAGCTACATGAGGATAAATTTATCTTAATTTCAATCTTCACGAGGATAAATTTATCCTAATTTCAAGGCTACGCGAGGATAAATTTATCTTAATTTCAAAGCTACACGAGGATAAATTTATCTTAATTTCAAGGCTACATGAGGATAAATTTATCTTAATTTCAAAGCTACATGAGGATAAATTTATCTTAATTTCAAAGCTTCACGAGGATAAATTTATCCTAATTTCAAGGCTACGCAAGGATAAATTTATCTTAATTTCAAAGCTACATGAGGATAAATTTATCCTAATTTCAAGGCTACACGAGGATAAATTTATCCTAATTTCAAAGCTTCACGAGGATAAATTTATCCTAATTTCAAGGCTACACGAGGATAAATTTATCTTAATTTCAAGGATACACGAGGATAAATTTATCTTAATTTCAAGGCTTCATGAGGATAAATTTATCCTAATTTCAAAGCTACATGAGGATAAATTTATCTTCGTTTCAAAGCTACATGAGGATAAATTTATCTTAATTTCAATCTTCACGAGGATAAATTAATCCTAATTTCAAGGCTACGCGAGGATAAATTTATCTTAATTTCAAAGCTACACGAGGATAAATTTATCTTAATTTCAAGGCTACATGAGGATAAATTTATCTTAATTTCAAAGCTACATGAGGATAAATTAATCTTAATTTCAAAGCTTCACGAGGATAAATTTATCCTAATTTCAAGGCTACACGAGGATAAATTTATCTTAATTTCAAGGATACACGAGGATAAATTTATCTTAATTTCAAGGCTTCATGAGGATGAATTCATCCTAATTTCAAGAATACACGAGGATAAATTTATCCTAATTTCAAAGCTACATGAGGATAAATTTATCTTCGTTTCAAAGCTACATGAGGATAAATTTATCTTAATTTCAAAGCTTCACGAGGATAAATTTATCCTAATTTCAAGACTACGCAAGGATAAATTCATCTTAATTTCAAAGCTACACAAGGATAAATTTATCTTAATTTCAAGGCTACACGAGGATAAATTTATCCTAATTTCAAGGCTACACGAGGATAAATTTATCTTAATTTCAGTCTACATGAGGATAAATTTATCCTAACTTCAAGTCAACATGAGGATGAATTTATCTTAATTTCAAGGCTACATGAGGCTAAATTCATCTTAATTTCAAGGCTACACGAGGATAAATTCATCTTAATTTCAAGGCTACACGAGGATAAATTTATCCTAATTTCAAGGCTACACGAGGATAAATTTATCTTAATTTCAGTCTACATGAGGATAAATTTATCCTAACTTCAAGGCAACATGAGGATAAATTTATCTTAATTTCAAGGCTACATGAGGATAAATTTATCTTAATTTGAAAGCTACATGAGGATAAATTTATCTTAATTTCAAAGCTACACAAGGATAAATTTATCTTAATTTCAAAGCTACACGAGGATAAATTTATCCTAATTTCAAAGCTACACGAGGATACATTTATCTTAATTTCATGGCTACAAGAGGATAAATTTATCTTAATTTCAAGGCTTCATGAGGATAAATTTATCCTAATTTCAAGGCTACATGAGGATAAATTTATCCTAATTTAAAGGCTACGCAAGGATAAATTTATCTTAATTTCAAAGCTACATGAGGATAAATTTATCTTAATTTCAAAGCTACACGAGGATAAATTTATCCTAATTTTAAAGCTACACGAGGATAAATTCATCTTAATTTCAAGGCTACATGAGGATAAATTTATCCTAATTTCAAGGCTACACGAAGATAAATTTATCTTAATTTCAAGGCTACACGAGGATAAATTTATCTTAATTTCAAAGCTACACGAGGATAAATTAATCTTAATTTCAAGGCTACATGAGGATAAAATTATCTTAATTTCAAAGCTTCAGGAGGATAAATTTATCTTAATTTCAAAGCTACACAAGGATAAATTTATCTTAATTTCAAGGCTACATGACGATAAATTTATCTTAATTTCAAAGCTACACGAGGATAAATTTATCCTAATTTCAAGGCTACACGAGGATATATTTATCCTAATTTCAAGGCTACACTAGGATAAATTTATCTTAATTTCAAGGCTACATGAGGATAAATTTATCTTAATTTCAAGGCTACATGACAATAAATTTATCTTAATTTCAAAGCTACATGAGGATAAATTTATCTTAATTTCAAAGCTACACGAGGATAAATTTATCCTTATTTCAAGGCTACACGAGGATAAATTTATCCTAATTTCAAAGCTACACGAGGATAAATTTATCTTAATTCCAAGGCTACATGAGGATAAATTTATCTTAATTTCAAAGCTACACGAGGATAAATTTATCCTAATTTCAAGGCTACACGAGGATAAATTTATCTTAATTTCAAGACTACATGAGGATAAATTTATCCTAACTTCAAGGCTACATGAGGATAAATTTATCCTAATTTCAAGGCTACATGAGGATAAATTTGTCTTAATTTCAAAGCTACATGAGGATAAATTTATCTTAATTTCAAAGCTACACGAGGATAAATTTATCCTAATTTCAAGGCAACACGAGGATAAATTTATCCTAATTTCAAGGCTACATGAGGATAAATTTATCCTAATTTCAAAGCTACACGAGGATAAATTTATCTTAATTTCAAGGCTACACGAGGATAAATTTATCTTTATTTCAAAGCTACACCATTACATCAACTACATCAACAACAATGAAAAACAGAAGAAATAAATAAATATATATACTCGAGGTTAAGATTTCGATATTCTTTCCCCTAACATGGTCTAAGTTCATTGACCCTAAATGACTTTTGACCCTGGTCATGTGACCTGAAACTCAGGCAGGATGCTCAGTAATACTTGATTTCACTCATAAGTTTCATGAACTGGGTCTATACACTTTGTAAGTTATGATGACATTTCAACAAGTGGAACGCCTCTGGCAGTCTCGCCTGCATTACGCAATTCGATATAGCAGCAGTGCTTCCTTTGAAAACAGCTAATGAATAATTATTCACAGAAGAAAACACTAATACGTATATACGAAAATAAAATACTATGTCCATTGACCCAAAATGACATTTGACCATGATCATGTGACCTAAGACATGTGCAAAACAATCATTCATACTTGATTACCCTTCTGTCGATGTTTCATGAGCTAGATCCATAAACTTCCTAAGTTATGATGCCAATTCAACACATACTCCCAACATAGCCAGAGTTCATTGACCTTTAAATGACCTTTGATCTTGGCTATGTTCCTAAAACGCACACAGGGTATTCAGGGATACATTGCTGCTCTTATGTCAAAGTTTCATGAACTAGATCCATAGACTTTAACCCTAAATAGACTGGGCTATTTCGACGCCTAAGAAGACTCGGGGGGGGGGGGGGGGGCTGATTCAGCCCCTCCTTATGATCTCGGCCGTCGATCGCGCGATCACGACGAAAATTGGCACGCCCCTTACCCATGGCATTATCTACAAAACTATAATATCAAATTTTGCGAAAAATCTCATTGCTCATTAATTATGCTAATTTATGCGTAAAATCATAAGTTTGCATGCTCTAATTAATAAAATAATGCCCCTAAAATTCTAATTTTTGTTTCACAGACTCAAGATAGGCATCTGATCAAATTTATTTTTCAAAAATTTTAACATCACATTTATTTTCTTATGTATTCTATTGTTTTCTAAATTTCTTATGTATTTCTCTGTTTTTTGACTTTTTGTTTTTTATTGTTTTTTCAATGGAAATTGTCGGGGACTTTATTTTGACCGTAAGCAAGATAAAATTAATTGATTTTAAGCAGTAAAAGGAAAAATAATGATACATTTTATGAATTTTGGCTAAAAACATTATTTGCATTGGATTTGCACACAAATTCACGTTTTTGAGTAATTTTGGGTCTGCATGCACTTACGAAATGTTGCGTAATTTCGGAACCGCGTACCCGGGGGTCACAATTTTGGTCTTAAAAGTTGCGCGAGACTTGAAAGTAAAAAGTCAGTGAACGACGCGGTCAAAAAATATCGAGCGGCGGATTTATCGCGAAAAATGTCGAGGGGGGGCTGAATCAATTCAGCCCCCCCCCCCAGTATTCTTAGGATGATGACAATTCCTCCTATACCCCCAATATGGCCAAAGTTCGTTGACCCTAAGTGACCTTTGACCTTAGTCATGTGACCTGAAACTCACACATGATATTCAGGGATACATGGTTGCTCTTATGTCCAAGTTTCATGAACTAGATCCATAAAGTTTAAAAGTTATGATGATAATTCCTCAAATAACCCCTACATGGCCATAGTTTGACCCTAAGTGACCTTTGACCTTAATCATGTGACCTGAAACTCAAGCAGGATCTTTAGTGATACACTATTACCCTTATGTCTAAGTTTTATGAACTAGGTCCATATACTTTCAAAGTTATGACAACATTTCAAAAAGTGGACCTTGGTTAAAATTTTGATATTGATTCCCCCAACATGGTATAAGTTCATTGACCCTAAATGACCTTTGACCTTGGTCATGTGACCTGAAACTCAAGCAGGATGTTTAGTCATACTTGATTACCCTTGTTCAAGTTTCATGAACTAGGCCCATATACTTTCTAAGTTATGATGACATTTCAAAAACTTAACCTTGGTTAAGATTTCAATGTTGACGACGCCGCCGCCGTCGAAAAAGCGGCGCCTATAGTCTCACTCTGCTATGCAGGCGAGACAAAAACTTAACCTTGGGGAAATTCCATAAAATGATAAGCCTTTTTGTACATCCGACCCCCATTTTTCTCAAGTCTTACTTCACTTCATAAACTGACGGAATCATGGACGTTATAGAACATTACAGACTGTCAAGAGAACCAGAAATCAGAGACAGAAAATTTCATGAAAGTCCCACATATAGGGGGTCGGACGTACATATTTTATGGAATTACCACTTGGTTAAGATTTCAATGTTGACGACACTGCCGCTGTCGGAAAAGTGACCCCTATTGTCTCACTCAGCTAGGCAGGCAAGACAATAAAACTCATTCAACTATATTGCACTATGCAATCAATGAAAGGTTTTCAGATGGTTCCAGTTGATGTATAATTTCTTTCTCACATAGTCTGACTTAAAATTTTTGTTTGAGAGATAACCGACATGTGCCATTACAGAAAATCGTTATTTGTGCCTGTTCAGTATACGCAAATGTTGCATATTGAGTTCCATGGTAAGGAGCTTACCTCTTGAGCACTGAGAGGGTAAACTTTCCATTGGCAGTGGAACTTAATTCATTACCTACTTCAGGTACCAACTCTCTATCAACCATTGTGCATTTATCTCTTCTAAATGTAGATACATGTAGGTGATCAAAATTATGTGAAGATAAACCCTGGAAATTATCACCATATCCCAGGGGGGCCACTTCCATTGACGAGTGGATACCATGCGCGACCATGGGGTCTCGAAAAGCACCCTAAACAAGTATTTTCCATATTCTGAAAATGCACCCCTTAACAAGTATTGGCGTCTGAAACCCTACCCTTAACAAGTATTGGTAACAAATCAACACTCTTGGCAAGTATTCCCTGAAATGAACCCCTAAACAAGTACAGCGATATGTTATGTCACGGGTCCGTCGGTCGTCGGTTTTACCTTTACACACCATTTGGTGCACGGCCCCACCTTCCACACCTCGCGCAAATCGGACTCTAAACACGTAGTGTTGGGGCAAAGAGGACATCCTTTATAAAACATTTTAATTTTGTTTCATCATTCCCGCAAATTTGACCCTAAACACGTAACTTTCCTAGCGAAATAGATACCCTTTTTCCATTATTTTTGTGTTTTTGACACCCTTGTTACGTACGTAACGTGCCCAATCTTGAATAAGACATCCTGTTTACATGTTTTTTTGGTCGCGCATGGTATCCACTCGTCAATGTAAGTGGCCCCCCCGGGCACCATGTCCAATGTGGAAACATATAGGTACATTGTAATATCACAAAAATACATAATTCAAGTGGCTTCCATATAGACATACAGCTTTTGAGTCCTGGACAAACAAACTCATTCCAAATTGGTATGAATACAGTGTATGTTCATACAGACCTAATATGCAAAGTATTCTTCACGTTTTTCCTTCAAGTGACACTGGATATCCTATGGTAATTTGTTTGTTTTAGTGAGACTGTAGGGGAAAGAAATGACTTCTTGAAGAGAGACTTCTCCTGTGTACGGCTGACCCTTCTGTCCTTGAACTGATGTGGTAGGTGATATCCACGTGGACGTTTCTGATCCTGAGTACCAATGCAGCTTCACACTGTCTCAAGTCATTTCCAACACTTTGCTCACTCGCGGCCACTCATTACTGAACTCTTCTAAGTAGACTGCAACCATATCTCCCAGTTTTAATACTGGCTGTTGAGGCCTTTTCTGCTTAGTACCTAGATGGACCTGAAATATTGCAATGAGAAAAATCTAAATATTTATTACAAAGGCAATACAAGTTAACAGTGTTATAGTGCACATGAACATATTATGGGGCACAAGTGATTAATTCTGAGTGTTTGGAATCCCAGCTATGGGTTAACTTTCTTCAGCAAGAAATTGAACCACATTGTGCTGCAATCAACCCAAGTGAGGAAAGCGGGTACGGGCAGGATTAATTTGGCTACTTTTACACATTTACTTACCGCTTGAATAGGTTGCTGTTCATCATTTGAGAATTCCGAAGTTGGATCAAGATGTCTTTGTGGTGTATTCTGAGACTCTTTATCCATCAATATATCCACCAGTGGCCATTTACCAGAGTTTTCTATTCCTAAAAAAAATCCCCAATAGAATGAAAAGAAGTATATGCACAAGTGGTAAGATAAATCAGACCCAAATTTCAAACTATAAGTGCTTGCATAAATGATTGGAAGTTCCAACCCTTATCCCCTATTGATATTAATTATACCTTATTATAGTATAAAAATATACCAGGCTTTGAGTGAGTATAGCGGGAATTATTCATACGAGGTTGGACTGGCATTACTATTTTTCCCAGAGGGGCGAAGCCCTGAGGGAAAATAATGATTTTGCCAGTACAACCGAGGATGAATAATTCCCTCTATAGTTTTCGAAATAATGGCCTGGTATATTTGTTTTATATCCTACTTTAATAAGTTAGAGCAATAGATCTTGATAATCTAGTTCTTGTACATCCTTTTTTTTTTTTAATCTGAACCAAACCAGCCCCGCTGACTCAGTGACTGACCTGCTTTTCCTGAAGTGCTTAGCTACGCGCTCAGTGCGCGTATTAGTGCTTGCGAGTGACGTCAGTGATAACGGAATAGCACATTTTCTTCCGTGGGCTTTCATTTTCGACATCACCGCAAAATAATGAGAATATGTTTGGTCACATGATGCTATTTAAACCAATCAGCATACAGGATTTAATTTATGTAGGATGTAATAATTACTATTTTCATACAACAGGACTAAGATGCAAAACAGTCATTATATCTCTGATCCTATGAACCTGTTTAGACATGTGAATAAATAAATGCTTTCATTCTTTTAATACTTTTAATTTTAAGGGTGTACGTATAAAGGAGATGCCAGTATTGAGTGACAAACTTTTTATTATTTCCACAGGAAATTCTTCTTCTTTGTAAATTTTGTCCATCAATACTTTTAAAAAGCTTTTGCAACACCTGTCAACAAAATTAATGCGGAAAATTACTTCCTCATATACCTAGGACTATTGAAGTTCATAATGGAAGCCACATCAAATTAAAAAAATTATCGGCCATTTCAGCAACCTTGCCCTCCCTCTTTAAAACAAAGCCAATACAAAGACATGAAGATGATCTACTGTACTTACCACCTTCCTCCATGCTAGCTAGCAGATTCTCCCATTCCTGTCTTTCTTCAATACTAAAGTAGGGGGCATACTTTGGCATATCCCGTTGGAGGTTGGTAAGTGTAATAGCATCATGTACTTTATGGACAATGGATGGTTGGCCTGGAGGGTGATGTGTGATGATGTTATCCCATCCAGTTGTAGCCTGCCATTCACTGCTGTTGCTCCACTTCTTGGTGTGTAATGTTCACAGCTTTTCCATTGTGTTTTGTGATTCTAAATTGATGTGGAAAGCTGTGCAGTGACATCTTGTTCAGGCAAGGTTTGAGCCAGTCTCTCACATTGTAGACTGCGTTGAGTCTTTCCGATGTGGTATTTGGTTTTCGATAAGAGAGTGGGATATGATGAAGCAGAGATGAAAGTGTTGGTATGTTTTGCCGTGTTATGCATGTTGAAACCCGGGTGAATAGCTGGTCAATGTCCTCGTGTGCGTGGCCCTTCATTAACAAGTGGAATGCCTCTGGCCGTCTCACCTGCATCACGCGATTCAATATAGCAGCAGTGCTAATTTTGAAAACTACTATAACTCGCACAAGATGTTCAGTGATACTTGGTTACTCTTATTTCCACGTTTTATGAAGTAGACCAATACACTTATAGAGATATGATGGCAATTCAACAAATACCCCCAACGTGGCCAAAGTTCTTTGACCTTACATGACCTTTGACCTTGATCATGTGACCTGAAACTCGCACAGGATGTTCAGTGATACTTGATTACTATTATGTCCAAGTTTTATGAACTAGACCAACACACTTTCAAATTTATGGCTGTAATTCAACAAATACCCCAATTTGGCCAAAGTTCATTGACCCTAAATGACCTTTGACCTTGATCATGTGACCTGAAACTTGCACAGGATGTTCAGTAATACTTGATTATTATTATGTCCAAGTTTCATGAATCAGATCCATAAACTTTCAAAGTTATGATGGTAATTCAACAGATACCCCCAATTCGGCCAAAGTTCATTGACCCTAAATGACCTTTGACCTTGGTCATGTGATGTGAAACTCATGCAGGATGTTCAGTGATACTTGATTAACCTTATGTATAAGTTTCATGAACTAGGTCCATATATTTTCTAAGTTATGATGACATTTCAAAAACTTAACCTTAGGTTAAGATTTTGATGTTGATTCCCCCAACATGGTCTAAGTTCATTGACCCTAAATGACCTTTGACCTTGGTCATGTGACATGAAACTCAGGCAGGATGTTCAGTAATACTTGATTAACCTTATGGCCAAGTTTCATGAACTAGGTCCATATACTTTCTAAGTTATGCTGTCATTTCAAAAACTTAACCTCAGGTTAAGATTTGGTGTTGACGCCGCCGTCGCCGCCGCCGCCGCCGTCGCCGCCGCCGTCGCCGCCGCCGTCGCCGTCGGAAAAGCGGCGCCTATAGTCTCACTCTGCTATGCAGGTGAGACAAAAATCCTACCTTTACCTGCATTGAAAATGATAAGAAAAAGAATATAACAAATAAAATTATGGTAGATTATTTTAAAACACTTTCCCGGGATACACATTGTTCTGCGAAATGATAAATTAAATATCTGTTCAGAGCTTAACCCTATCCAGCCAGGGGGGGCTGTTTTTGCCCTCTCAACATCTTTCATGATAAATCTGTAATGTCAGGAAAATATTGTGCTGCGACTGTAATGACTTATTTCCTTTATTAAGCCTCATGCAACTTTTAAGACCAAATTCCGATGTTACGTAAACATTAAGCGCATGTAAGAACAAAATTTGCTTAAAAATGTGATTTCATGTACAAATCAAATGCAAATTCTGCATGCAGCTAAAATTCATAAATGTATCCTGATTTTTATTTTTACTGATTAAAAGCAATAGAATTCATGTTAGTTATGACTGAAAAAATTTGCCGATGATTTCCAACGAAAAACAATGAAAAACATAGGTTTTAAAAATTGCCATTTTTAAAACATTTCATAATAATCCTGTCTAGACTGCCCAGATCAAAATCTAGCAGTTTTGGGGGTATTTTTAAAGATTCACAGCCAACTTATGATTAAATGTATAAATTACAGTAACATATTTAATTGATTAAACATAAATTTGAATTAAGTTTAGTACAATTGACAATCGAATTGTGGAGATTACGTCTTGGGTGTGTGCATGCTAATTTTTGTCGCGATCAAGCGGAATGAACATCCAAGGTTTGAAGGGGAAAGCAAAAACAGGTACGTCTCCCCGGGCTATGCCATTCTAAATTAGCCCAGGCGAAATAGGGTTAAGATAATAAACATAATTAAATGGAACATTGTAAAAGAATAGCCCAATATTGAGAAAAATATTGTCCTGAAATTCATGTCATATTTTCTTTGATACTTGATAACTATTTGTTTTTCTAAAATTCATGGAATAAGAATGTACACCTTTTGTGTATTGAAAATGCAAAAACTTAATCCTAAAAGGGGGGGGGGGGGACTTTCTCAGACAATTTTACATCATATCTGTAACATGAAAAGCTGGTGCTGACTCATTCTAAGACTTTCTTTCAAGTCTCGCAAAACTTTTGAAACCAAATTTGCGACCCCTCAGTCAGTACACATTTGTAAAGTGTGCATCAGGCCCAAAACTGCTCCAAAACAAGATTTCCTCTACAGATCCAATGCAAATTGTGATGTAATGCCAAATTCATAAATATATCACCATTTCTACATTTACTGATTAAAATCAAGTGATAATATTTTCTTTATATTCTGAATAAAGTTGCAGATGATGTCCATCGAAAATGCAAAACAAAAAGTTGAAAACATAATAAATTAAAAAACAGACATCAGAAAAAAAAATTTAATATAATTTTTAGCTAATTACACTTTGCCTGTTAATATACCCTTCGATGTTTACAGTACCAATTTTCTAGCTACAACAAAGAAAGGAAAGTTGCTTTCACTGTGACCGTATGACTTTTTTCCGTTTATCCTGCACAATACTAATACATAGATCACATGGTTCTCTATGCAATGTTGCTTCCAAACTGTATTTGTTTTCGAAATTAGAAAAGAAGATAATCATTCTCTACTCAGGTGCGTAGCCAGGGGGGGGGGGGAGTGGTCCCCCCCCCAAACGTCCCCAAAAAGAAAAAAAAAGAGAAAAAAAGAGGAGAAAAGGAAAAGCGAAGGGAGGAAAGGGAAGAAAGGTAGCTTTGTGGGTTTTTCTTTTTATTCTTTATTTTTTTCTCAGAAGAGAAACTTCTTCACTCTTGCTCTAAATTTATATATATGAATTTTGTTTCCGCGCTGCACGCAGTTAAATTACAATATTGCAGTTCTCCTTTGTTTCCCTAACCCTTTCTCTAACCCAGTTTTTCGACCTCAGCTACGTGTTTCTTGCCAGTTAAAGTTAAATGTATACATTAGGGCATGGAATAAGAGTAAGGTTAGGCCGAAGTATATGAAGTTATCTTTTTTTTTCAAATTGATCGCGCAACTTCTGGTCGGGTCGACTCCGGGCGGGTAAAATCTTTATATCAATTTCTGCCGTCACCTCCATATATAGGCAACTTCTCCTGCTTTTCAGCTCATTACTAAATAACCATAATTTGGGGGCAAACAGGTTCCAAATTTTAAAAGAGGAAGGTATAAAATTTGTATTTGATAAAAAAAAAGTACAATATTTTTTAAATCAAATTCTATTAAAATTTCCCTGCACATTCATCTCCTGTCCTGTTTTGCGCCCTCAGTTTGAAATTTTGAATGACACTTAAGTTTCTTTATCATTCAAAATTAAGCGATTCAGGATAAATCAAATAAATTATACATCATCCTTTTTTAAATAATTTCAATAAATCACAGAATTTTCAACTTTTTGCGCACTATTTTCCTTGTATTGAAGTTCAATAATCTTAGAAAATCGATTGAATTAGAGCCGATGGGGTAGAGATATCTGCATTTGATGAAACGTCCGCCCTTTGAAATTTCAGAGTTTTATTGCTCTGCACGGGGAGAAATATCTTCCTCCCGGCATATACCCTTCTTGTTTTGCGAGTTAAAGATATGCACTGCCGCTAAATTGTTTGTAATCATATCTGATCTTTCCAAGGGAAACATTCAGTATAACTTAGGGAATACCCTTATCTCGGGACCCTTTTCTTTAGAAAAAAATTGATAAAACACTTTAGCTTTCGCGCTCCGCGCTGGGTAAATATTATTGTAATTTCCTCCATTTTATCCCTTTTTGTGCGTTCACAATCACTTTTAAAAACAAGGTTCAAAATCAAAATATAGTCAACTTAGTTGGAGCTGATATAGGTACTAGAGACAAGAGAGACGGCTCCTTTTCATTTTAATTTAAGAAACACCGAAAGCTTTGCACGGGAGGGGGAAACTCCCCCTCCCTGCACCCACCCCCTAGGGAGCGCGCTTTGCGCGCTCTGTAAGTGTTGGCACGCTTTGCATGCATTTACCGCCCCCTCCAAAATGAAATCCTGGCTACGCGGTTGTCTCTACTTAGTAAAATAAAAAAGCTTCATGAAATTTCTGATAGAAATAGGAAGTAATTGCAAATTCTAGAATACATTCTGTTAGATTACATGATGGACATCCAGGATTACATGTGGTGTTGAGTGTTCTTATCCCTGCAACTCTCGCGTACCACTGAAATGTGAATTTAAATTGCCTCAACCATTGGCGTAAATCCGTGTTGAGGGGTGGGGGGGATGACTGAAATATATTTGCTTTTTTTTTTGTTATCATGTTTTTAGATATGCAAGGAATTGTAATTGATATGTCCACAGTGGCGTACTGTGGGTCACGGCATTGTGGGGGCACCAGCAAAATTTTCAAATCACTGAGCGCTTGGTTGCTAGTTATTCTGACCTAATAGAGACATTTTAAGGACAATGTCATTGAACGGATATGTATCTCACTGACCAAATAATGCAAGCGAAGCGCGAGCTGAATTTTTTATATTCACACCTAAAAAGCGATATTATAATCAAATTTGTGTAATCATGATAGGTACCTGTCTCGCTAAACAATGCGAGCGCGAAGTGCGAGCTGAAATTTTCGTATATTTTGACCCCAAACAGCGAGATTTTAAGGAATATATTTTAGGAATCCATTAAGAGTATGCATATCTCACCATAGTCATCTAATGCAAGTGCCAAGCGCTTGCTGATTTTATCAGAATTACATCTGAACACATGAAACACTTTTTGTACTCATTGCAATCATGATTATCATACGCATCTCACTAATCAAATATTGCGAGCGTGAAGCGCGAGCTGAAAATTTAGATAATTTAGATAATTCAGACCTGAAGTGGGGCATTCTAAGGTTTCTTTGTAGGAATTAACTAGGACCATACGTATTTCATTAACCAAATGATGCGAGCGCAAAGCGCGAGCTTAAAATTTTTGATATTCAGATCAGAAGAAAGGACATTTCAAGGACTGATTTTAGGAATTCATGAAGAGCAGACATATCTCACCAATCCACTAATGCGAACGTAATCACGGAAGGAAATGTTTTTATATATACATGTACGAAGACCTTAACATGGGGCAATCACCTTTTTAATCATGTAAAAGAAGCTCATGTCACTACATAAAATAATGATAACTCAAGTGCTAGGAAATATATTTAGTTTATATTGACTTGAAAACGGGATGTTTTAGTACAACAGGATTATATTATCTCTTTGAACAGAAAATGCGAGCACCAGGAACTATGAAGACGTAGGCCCTGGGTAAATTATGTTTCATGAAGTTATGATAAAAATGTTTCTTATGTAATGTAACATAACATAATTATAATATAACATTATAATGAATAATATTTTCTTCTTTCCCACTACGTTTCTCTTCCTTTCTCCCTCTTTTCTATTTTTCCCCATTTCCCCGTTTTTGTTTTGGTCAGCCGATGGGGGGAGCATGTGCCCCCCATGCCCCCCCCCTCCCCCCCCCCCCCCCCCCCCGTAGTTACGCCACTGTATGGCAAATACCCCTCCAATATTATTATCTTTTAACCCCATGATGGTTTAATTGTTTTATTAGAGATTACATTCAAAATTTTTTGACATTCCATCTTAATCCCTTCCCAAAGACCCCAACATTGATGAATTGGAAGAAACGGGGGTTTCTCTTCAATGTTATAATAAGGACTTACATGTAAGTATTTCGTTTGGAAATGGTGAACTGGCTCTTTATTTGCATTTTATGATTCAATAATATTGTTTTATTTGTTAAGCGGTATTTTAGGAAGAATTTTCACCAATAAAACAATTATCTCTTGTGATTTTTTTTTTATTTCTTTCGTACAAATTGGGGGGATATATCCCCCCCATCCCCCCGGGATTTACGCCAGTGGCCTCAACATTGTATCTCTGCATATACTTTGAAAATACCACATTTACACAAAAGAAGAGGGAAGAAAGATGGCAAGTGAATAAAGATTGATAATTGTGGAGGCTAGTCTTCCGGGCTGACATCCATGACATATAAATGATACTTATCCTGGAAGACTGTGATAATTAAATCTAAATACATGTACATATACACTATCAAATATTTCATTGAAACTTACTTTTGCTGGAAAAGGTGTGACTCTCTTTCTTGCAGTAAAGTTTGTCTCTCTTCTCTGCCAGTTGTCTTCTCTAGGCAAGATTTCAGTTTGGTGCATATGTTGCATTTCGTAAAAAAGGTTCACCTGGAATGAACAAATAAAGAGAGAATTACACAATGTATATTTTCTAAATTTTTTAAGGAATAGTAGTTAACATCATCATAGTTAGGTGCTATACCATTGTAGCAGCTGCACTGCTAAAGCCAGCAAAGTATGCTATATTGTTGTAGATCACCTAAAGACCTGTGTTTATGTTGGGGAATACATAGTCAAGTATATCAAATCTACTTGGTCTCAAAACAGCTTCATGAAATGTGATAGAAATAGGAAGTTATTTCAAATTTTTCAATAAAATGCAAAATCTTGGGTTTTATAATTAACCCTATGATTCAGATTTCCCCTCAACATTTTTTGTGATATATCTGCCGTGCGAAATTGTCTGACTGCGCCATTGACTAAATTTTCATTTTAAAGTCTCACACAACTTTTGAGAATAAACTTGCGACCCCTGAATACATGGTTCCAAAATTACCCAATATTTTGTTAGTGCATACAGACCCCAAATTGCCCCAAAACATGAATTTTTGTTCAAATCCGATGCAAATAGTGTTTTTAGCCCAAGTTCATCTATGTATTACCTTTTCTCCTTTCACTGATTAAACATAATAAATATCATGTTGTCTATGGTCAGAGTAACAATGATTTCCATCAAAAAAATCAATAAAAAACAAAGAAATCAATCAGAATTCTAGAAATAATGATATACAGAGTATATAAAAATAATAATTGCGATATTGAATTATTTTTAGCAAAAGGGCCTTATTTAGATAGAGGAAAGGTTTTTTTTATGCATAAATTAACATAATACATTGGCATAATTAATTAGCAATGTAATATTTTTGAAAATTGATTTTACCATTTTGTAGATTATGCCATGTGTAATGCGAGTGCAGATTTTCATCGCGATCAATGGCCAAGATCATATGGGGGGAGGGGCTGAATCAGCCCCGCCCCAGTCTTCTAAGGTATCAAAATAGCCCAGTTTTTTATGGTTAAAGGTATGATAGTTTTGTAAATATACAGTGCAAATACTCATGAGAATCACCTACCTTTGGAATGGTAACATGAGACATTTCCTGTCTCCATTTGCGGAAGAAGTATTGCTGACTACAAACAGAACCTCCTTGCTCTTCTACTTCCTCCTTCATAATCCAATACACATTTCCACGTGTAAGGCATGATGGAAGATGGATTTTGTTGTTGGTTGGCAGTTTCTCTCCAAACTTATCGACAAATTCACTAAGCCACACCATTGACGTCATCACAGACAAAAAAGTCCTTTATGATGGTGATTTGATGGACGAGATGTCACCAATCCTTCTGGAGGTTAAATGAATACAGAGGTGGTACATTTAAAGCAAAAGAAACTATAAACATGTATCTTCTACAATATTATTATCAATAGAAAATTTTCATATTATTCCCTGAGCTTAATTTACACTGGTCACATGTACAACAATTGCTATCGCTTTAAAATTGTGATCACTTTAAAATGTTATCAATTAATTCAGTTTACCTTTGATCCTTAAATCATATCCTGCCTCCAAATATTTGAACTTGGTAACCCTTGTACATGTACTTGGTAATTTTTTGCCCTTTGAAATTCTATTTGGGTGAATTATCCATGTTCTAAATTCCAAGCCAAGCAATGGAAAGACGGAGTAAAGAGATAGGTGACAACCACATTTCTGCTGGTGAAATTTTGGGTGTACTAAATTTTGATATCCAAGGTCTTATATATGTCCAATTCTAATGCTTTTAAGTCCATTTTTTAGACCAGTTTTCGTCGAAAAAATTTGATATTAACGCACCTTTCATTGTAAGGAGGGTTTTGACTTTCTTTACTCTATCCCTACAATCAAGCCTCCTGCAGTTGTCTTATCATATCAGCACTCCTCTTCATTACATGTATCTTTCTCTCCAGCATGCACATATAACAATATGTTAAAAACTTGTTTGAGATTAAAACAAGCAGACTCCGCTTCCTCATCTCCTAAATAAGCACAGAGACCCATTTTCACATGGAATTTGTGCTTGAATAATTGTAATGTTTGGGAAAAGACATCTGTGACTACCAAGTGAACCAAAGAATTGTCCTTTATAAGCTTGCTGGGTTTAGCTCCTGCACCAATGATTATAGCAGAACCAGATCCTAAGAGACAACATGTAAAACTATAATCCCTTATAAATAAATTAAGTGAAAAAAATAAAGTTTAAAGTATGTATCATGATTTAATTTTACAAGAATGGTACTAGTCATGTTAAAGGATACCTCTTGAACCATTTACCTGCTAATCCTGACTCCATCTTCCATAAGCGGGTCCTAGTAATCCCAAGGATGAGTCTCCATCCATGTTTACAAAGTTGTGATGTTCAATAAGGTACTGCAAAATCCATAGCCTCTGATCTGCTAGAGTATTGTTCTGAAATCTTCTGCGGGCCTTGCTTGCATCTATTCTTGATATCTTATGAAGACAATAACTTCTGCAGCATTTCATCCTCAGTATTGCCGCTAATTCCAGACCGGCTGCATTTCGCTCTGTAAAGTCATCAAAAACAAAAACATCAGGGCATGAATGTACCAGGATGTTCAGTAATACTTGATTCACCTTTTGGCCAAGTTTCATGAACTAGGTCCAGATACTTTTTAAGTTATGCTGTCATTTCAAAAAATTAACCTTTGGTTAAGATTTGGTGTTGACGCCGCCGTCGGAAAAAGCGGCACCTATAGTCTCACTCTGCTATGCAGGTGAGACAAAAATCTCTTAACCCTAATTTAACTAGGTTATTTCAGACCATGAATTACTGGGGGGTCGAATGACCCCCCCCCCCCTTCAGATCTTGGCCGCTGATTGCAAAATCACCACAGAAATTTGCATACACCTCGATCCATATGTAAACCACAAGACAGTTGTATAGTTAAGCTTTTTTTTTATTTGGATTTTTTATTTTTTTTTATTACTAGTAATTAATTGTGCAAATAAGTATGAAATTTTCCGTAAATCTTTAAGGTTTTTGAGTACCGTATAGAAAGTCATGATGACGAGGCTGTTTTCTGCATCCTCTCGTATAAGGTATTCAGCTCCTACTGAATGGTTTGGGTCTTGGTACAGCAAAGTTAGTACCGTATTCCTATTCAAACATGAAACGAGGATCAGTTTCTTTGGAAGAATTCCATGACTCAGAAACTCACATTCTTCAAAGAGAAACATTCTCGATTTTCATGCCAAGAACAGAAAATAATGTGTTAAAGAAAACTACAATTTTTTTTATTTGTTAAACATCCTTTGTTATTTGAGCCACAATTGGAACTTTTTTACTGTTCAAAGCATTGTTTGCAAAGCTGTGACTTACTGGGAAAAAGTTGCAAGTTTATTTTAATTATTTCTTTTCGTACAATCGGGGAAGTGGGAGGTTTCTAGTACAATAAACCTGAAATATTAATTTGGCAGTTCTTAGCAGTATTGCTAGGAATAAGAACACCTGGTTCTACAGCTTTAAAGAGAAATTCCAGTAGTTGCAGTAAACACTGATTTCATGAGAAAGTCTGTAAAACCAGGCTTAATTGTCAGTATATCATCGAGGATCTAAATCTGGTACAGTTACATAAACTGAACTTTGTGAAATCTTGAAATCTACGCTGAATAATGTTCAGACTGAACTTCCCCAACACAGATAAGCGCACGTGGGACAGTGTAAAATTATTGCTTTGAGCGTCGGGCCCGACGCTCTACCCGAATCCTGTGCTTATTTGCTGATTTCTCAGCAATTACACAATTTCTTCCAGAATCCTTTAGCACATACGTTTTATCTAAATACAAACAGACACTTTGGTGGTCATTTCATTGGATTCTGTACGAACTCATTTTGATATCGTTACCAAAACTAGCATTTACCTTTAAATACATGTAATAAAATGTTATACTAATGGGATAAAACCAGGGACAATGCAGATTTTGTGTATTATTGCACTCAATTATCTGTGCATTATTGAACCTTTCTCAGTGTACCTGCTGAATGAGCACAATTGTACAGAAAGTATGAACAGGCCTTGGCTAAATTCAGGCCTATAATAGTATAAATTCAGTTTTTACTCTTTGAATTCCTTTTTTTAAACATATTTTTTTTGTTCTGGAGTACCATTATTGCTGTGGGTGTACAGCTGCGTATAAAGTGTTAACCGATATAGGCTACATTGCAAGATCAACCTGTCTTAAACATATGATTTCAATTGTTTTGAGTAGATATGAAGGATTTTGTTTCGATGATATAACGTTGATAAAATCTTTCTGTTTTGAGTAAAAAAAAATATTACTGCCACATGTCAATCATTTGTACATGTTTCAATGTCAGTTATTTCAAATCAATGATTTTTTTAAAATCATAGTGCAAGTGGAGTAGGGGGCGAGTGTTCACCACTTTATAGGCTAGAATGCAATATTATCCTGATTTTTAATGACATGATTTCAATTGTTTGGAGAGTAGATATGAAGTATTTATTCATGTTTTGATGATATAAAGATGATAAAATCTTTCAATTTTGATTAAAAATAAATTAGCCACAAATAAAATTTTTTTTAATCATTTGTACACGTTTCAATGGAAGTGATTTAAATCATGATTTAAATCAACGTGATTTAAATCGGCCAACCCTGACCCTTTCGCAATCAATAATAGCACAAAACATAAACAAAAATAAAATGTGTATACATTTATGATTTTTGGTTGAGAAACGGAGTTTGCATTGTATACAGAATCACATTTTGGAGCAATTGCAGGTCTTACATGTACATGTACATGTGCTTTAAAAAATGTTGTTATTTCTCAACCGCATACCCAGGCATCACAAATTTGGTTTCAAAAGATGTGCAATATTTAAAAGTAAAAAGTCAGGGAGCAGCGCGGAAAAAAAAAATATTCGCGCAGCTGCATAGTGAAAAAATTTGTTGGGGACCCCCTCCCAGCCTCCCCCCGTTTAATGCGAGTTAACCTGAAATGACCTTTAATTGTGATATTATGACATGGAAATAGTTTCAAATTAATTTCCCAAATGTTGTGACAACAGACATATGAAAATGCAATGACTACCAAATCAAGATTACTCTTGTCAGTCTAATCAGTTAGATCTAGATTGACAGTTACAAATTAAGATTCCAATTGATTTATCAAACGACAAATGCTCTCATTCGTTCCTTAGCCCATAGTAGCTCATTAAGGGTAGCCACTCATGCAGTTCCAAAACCTGATCTCCCAGCGGGCCCTGCTATTATCATCATTACCTTACAAGTTACATTGTGGTTTGTACAGGTAAAACAAAGTGCAAAATGTAACATAAAATGATCATTATGTAAAATTTTAACTTAAAAATAGCTTACTTTTGCTGAAGTTCCTTCTACAGGTACGTGATACAGCTTCAGAGCAATGAGAGGAGTCAGACTCTGTCTCTCTGTCAACAAAATAAACCATCAGACGTTTTCTTCCTCGGGAGGGTTGATCTTGAATAGATAAAATACAAATTAAAATGACTTATCAGAACTGTTGCAAGAAGTCTAACAAAATTATTGCCTAAGTTTCAGATCTACTGTATGGTTTGGTGGGCTTAATCATTCATTCAGAGATCCATGATATCAACAAGGTTTTGGTAACCTATTAACTAAGCATTCTAAAAACTTGCCTTAAACACTTTCAGGATAGATTTCCATTTGTATTTGCACCTCTCAAAGAGCATTTTTTCTACTGAACAACAAAACATTAGGTGATGCCATGGCCCTGGGAAACAGAGGTGCTAGATTTGCCTTGGGGTGATTCATTTATTATTCTCCATAGGCAGTACCCCTGGAATTCTGGAAGGTGCTATAAAATGGAGAAATGTAACTTAATCATACAAATAAGTGTATGAAATTAAGTAATATCCTTAAAGTCTCTTTAAATTTATGTAGCTTAGTGAAATGGTAATATTTGGGGAAATATTGATTTTGACATTGCTACAAACCCCACAGAAGTCACCAGAAATTAATTTTCAGTTGAATATGCCAACAGAAATAGGGGAATCTTAGCTTCATAATGATATATAATTCATGCATGAGTATGCTACGGGGGGGGGGGGGGGGGCCAGGAGGGGCACGTGCCCCCCCCCCCCCCCGGCTGCCCCCCCTGAAAAAATTGGCGGAGCAAAAAAAAAAAGAAAGAAAAGAGAAGGGGAAAGACAGAAGGAAAAAAGAAGAGGAGGAAGACGAGTGAGACTTGCAAAACAAAAAATCTTTCATGTTACTAAATAAAATTTTCGCTCGCGCTTCATGCTCAAATTTCCTGTTCGATGAGATTCATATCTTGCTCAATAGGCTGATATGGAGCTTAAAATGTCAAGTTTTGAAGTCAATATACAAAACATATTTCATCTCGGACATCGAGCTTTCATTATTTTTTTTTCATTTAATGCACTCTGTAAAATGTCTGTTAATATGGTCTACATAATTATCAACATTTTAAGCTCGCGCTGCGTGGTCGCATTATTTGATTGCCAAGTTCCTTGTCTTCATGTATTCCATAAAGTTCTCAAAATATCAATTTTCAGATGTGACTGTCAAAACGTAGGCCTATTTTTTTATTTCTAGTTGTCAAGCCTTAAAAACAAAAACTTCCACGTTGTCATTACGCATGTTAGATAAACAAATCTTTCATTATAAAGTGTGATCCACATCCACTTCACAATTTTCCTACACAGTACTTGAAATAGTTTTTTAAATTAACCCTCTTCAGATCATAATATCAAATGTTTTCAGCTCGCGCTTGCATTATTGATCTTCATGATTATAAAAATGTATTCAGAATGCCAAGATTCTAGGTCTAAATCTAAAATATGCGCACGCATGTTTATTGAGATAGCCTGCATGTTCTTTATTTAAAATATGCTTATCCAGTTTCAGATCAGAATATCAATAATTATCAATGATACCCAATTAACCATATCCTATTCATAATTTACAAAATATGAATAGAGTGTCCCGCTTTTAGGTCTAAAATCTTAATTTTCTTCCAAATTGTTTAGTTACATACATGCACCTATCCCATTTATGATTACAAAAAGTGCTTAGAATGTCAATTATTTAGGTCGAAATGAAGTTTTAGCTCCCGCTTCACGCTCCCATTATTGATATATGTACCGTATTCGTGGGTAGCTGTAAACAGTCCTTAACAGGTCTGTTTCCGATCATGCTAGAACATTCATTATAAGTTTCTGCTCGTGCTTTGCGTTTGCAGTAATTATCTAGTTACATACACATCTTGTTCAGGATTAAACTGTGCCCAGAATGTTCAATTTTCAGGACAAAATAAATGAAAGATAAAAAAAATCGCTCGCGCTTCGCGCTCGCACTTTTTTATATAGAGCTTATGAGATTATTTCATATTTAGGTTGTTTTATAGAAGTGACTGATCGGGGAAAATATAGGTGAAGATAATTTCGGGCTCCACCCCCATTCGGATCTGCCCTTGTGACATAGTATATACACACACACAGAAAAAAATGTCCCCCCCCCCCCTGAAAAAGCAAGGACCCCCCAGTGCCCCCCAGGAAAAAATCCTAGCTACGCCACTGGATGTTATAACCCTCATTACCAAGAGAAGAACTTTGACTCCCACAGATGTTTACTTTTGACAAAAGAGGGATTAAATTTGGCAAGTCTATTGAAGCACGCTTACCCTCACACTATTGTACAAGGTGACAAAAAGAGGATTAGAACTCATTCAAATCAGCCTAGAGCAACTTTGACACAGTAATTAGGCACTTCCTGTCTTGATTGCAGAGAAGTATCAATGAAAGGTTTTAAGTTTTAAATTTACTGGAATTCAAAATTAGGAAAATACTCTTGTTTTGCATCTTAGGAAGAACAAATTCCAAAATAATTTAGAGACAAAATATCTCAGTCTAAATAATACTTTCAGAACATCAATATGGGTTTGTTTGGTACATCCATTTTGTTAATGGGTGGTCAATGGATGGCACATGGTCATTCTTTAATACCACATACAACTTAATAAATCTGAGTTTCTTTCACATGATACACAAGACTATTCACTTAAAACAAAGAAAGAAATATTTCCATTCCTACTTTTCATACACTAATGATGCTAGAAGTAGTAGTACATGTAGTTACATTACAAGTTATCGGGCCAAATCATAAAATAAGGTTACTTCAGCTACTGGTGGGCTTAACCATTGACTTTAAAAAGGTAAATTAATACAATACTAGCACATCAATGATGTGGAGCTCATCCGGCAACTCGCAAAGAAATTGAACACAATTTTTAATTTCAGCCCAGTTGACAATGTAGTGAATTATATTGGTGACATAAATTGAGGAAACAGAATTGAAATTGATGAATAAATGAGAGAAGCTTTTTTGTGATTTATGAAAAAAAAATTGTATAAGCATAAATAATCTTCTAGTCAAAATTTCTTAATTCTGTGTAAAACCTTGGTGAACCCCATGTAGCTCTCAGATGGAACAAAAAAAAATCAAAATCGGTTAACAAATAAATAAGAAGCATTTATTGTGAGTTTTGAAAAATATGCATGAAATACATGCAGCATATTTAATGATTTCTAATTTTGTATCCCCCACCTAGAGCTATCATATAAAGCAAACAAAATTGAAATTGACAAATGAAGGAGAAATAAGCATTTTTTGTGATTTATTGATAAATTTCGCATAAATATCACAAATTAGCATAATTTTCTAGTCAACATTTTAAAATTCTGTGGGGAAGTTTGGTGACCCTCATGTAGCTCCACCAGATGGAGGAAAAAAAAATCAAAATTGACCAACTAATAAAGCATTTATTTGTGATTATGAATAAATTTTGCATAAATTAGCATTTAAGTAATTTTCTAGTCAAAATTATTTGTTGAAGTTTGTGAACCTCATGCAGCTCAACCAGATGGAAGAAAAAATAATCAAATCAGTCAACAAATAAAGAAGCATTTCATGTGAATTTTGAAAAATATGCATTAAAAAATTTCGCTTGAATTAGCATAAAAAATGTTTTAGTCAAAATTTCAAAATTCTGCGTAGAAGTTTGGTGAACTTCATAAAGCTCTACCAGGTGGAAGCAAAAAATCAAAATCGGTCAATAAATAAAGAAGCATTTTTTGTGAATTTTGAAAAAAATGTTGATTTGAATCAATAGAGAAAAATCAGACAAGCACAATGCTGAAAATTTCATCAAAATCGGATGTAAAATAAGAAAGTTATGACATTTCAAAGTTTCGCTTATTTTTAACAAACAGTTATATGAACGAGCCAGTTACATCCAAATGAGAAAGTCGATGATGTCACTCACTCACTATTTCTTTTGTTTTTTATTGTTTGAATTATATAATATTTCAATTTTTACGAATTTGATGATTAGGACCTCCTTGCCTGAAGCACAAAATGTTCAAATAATGGAATTCCACGTGTTCAGGGAGGAATGAAACGTCATTTCACATGACAATGACGAGAAAATCAAAATATTTCATATTTCATACAATAAAATACAAAAGAAATAGTGAGTGAGTGATGTCATCAGTTCCCTCATTTGCATACTGACTGAGATGTGCATATAACTGTTTTGTGAAATGAAGCAAAACTTTAAAATGTCATAACTTTCTTATTTTACATCCGATTTTGATGAAATTTTCAGTGTTATGCTTGTTGAATTTTTCTCTTTTTATTCAAATCAAGTTTTTGTTGGAGTGGACTTGTCCTTTAACTGGGCTATTTCAGACCAACATATACTGGGGGGGGGGGGTCAATTTGACCTCCCCCCTCAGATCTCGGCGGTTGATTGCGCAATTGCCGCAAAAATTTGCATGTGCTTAGAGCCGGATGTAAACTACAAGACCGAATAGAAAAATTTTCCTAAATTGCTTACACTTTTTAAATTAATTAATTATGCAAATAAACGTATGAAGTTTGCCCTAATTAGGCGTTTTTGTGTATGTTCTTGCCTTTAACTCAATTTATAAAGCTAGTAGAATTCTAATTTTTTACATTTCTACCAATAATCTAAACAAAATTGAAGAAAAATAATAAATTTATTATGTATCTTATTGTTTTTTTTATTCTTATGTATTTCTTTGTTTTTTCAAACCTTTGTTTTTATTGTTTTTTTTCGATGGACTTTGTCGGAAATCCTTTTGCGAACATAAACAACATAAAATAAATCTATCTTAACCAACCAAAGTAAAAATAATCATACATTTATGTATGTCAATTTGCATTGACTTTGTACACATAATCACGTTTTTGCATAAAAACACTTTTTTCATAACTTTATGAAACATGATTTGCTCAGGGCTAATGTCTTCATTGTTCCTGGTGCTTGCATTGTCTGTTTAACGAGATATAATAGATCAAATATTTTTTCGGAATACTATAGTTTTCAAGTATATTTGAGAGTTAATATACAAGTTAATATACAACAAATACATTTCCTCGCACTTCGAGCTATTATCATTTTATGTAGTGACATATTCTTCTTTTTCATGACTACTAAAAGTGATCGGCCCATTTTACGGTCTTAATATAAAACATTTCCTGTCCGTGCTTACGTTCGCATTAAAGGATTGGTGAGATATCTGCTCTTCATGAATTCCTAAAATCAGTCCTTAAAATGTCCCATTTTCTGGTTTGAATATAAAAAAATTTCAGCTCGCGCTTCGCACTCGCATCATTTAGTTAGTGAAATACATATGGTCTTAGTGAATTCCTACAAACAAGCCTTAGAATGCCCCTCTTCAGGTCTGAATTTCCTTTATTTTCTGTTCGCGCTCGCAATATTTGATTAGTGAGATGCATGTGATAATCATGATTACAATGACTAAAAAAGTGCTTCATGTGTTTAGATGTAATTCTAACCAAATCAGCAAGTGCTTGGCATTCACATTAGTTGACTATGGTAAGATATGTATACTCTTAATGGATTCTTTAAAAATATTCCTTAAGATGTCCCTTTTTCTGATTTGAATATCAAAAATTTTCAGCTCGCGCTTCGCACTCGCATCATTTGATTAGTGAAATACGTATGGTCTTAGTGCATTCCTACAAAAAAAGCCTTAGAATGCCCCTCTTCAGGTCTGAATTTCCTAAATTTTCAGCTCGCGCTTCGCGCTTGCAATAGTGAGATGCGTATGTTAATCATGGTTATAATGACTACAAGTGCTTCCTGTGTTTAGATATAATTTTAACAAAATCAGCAAGCATTTAAAAGGGGGAAAACAGTGACTTACTTCGGCTGTCGCGCAACTCCCACTTCCCAGGTTGATCTGAACTTAATACATAAACATATGGCCATTGAGTCCCTGTACAGATCGAGCTACAACTTCGGTCTCTGTATTTGGTGAGTGGAGCCAACGGAGTTCAGCGGAACAACCAACATAACAGAGACCGAAATCTTTTGGTCTAGTCATGCTACATCTACATTGTAGATCTAGACAGCTGGGTGCCGTCTGTCTCAAGGAGTTACTAAATATTTTTTTTAATTTCTCTGTAATTGGTAGGTGGATCGAGCCAACACTAAACAGTCTTTGGTGGCGGAACAACCAATTTAACAGAGACCAAGGCAATTGCTCTATGCTACAATTCATACATGTACAATGATGCATGTAGCCTAGACTAGACAGACTCGAGGATAGCCTAAAGAAGGTCTAGACTTTAGTCTAGTACATGTATGTATATCCCCAGTAAAGTAGTACTAAATAAACTAAACATATAGCCTATATTTAAACTTAAACTTTAAAGGCTAAGCTAAGGCTTAGGCTAGGTTAAGTAACTTAAGTAGGCTTAGCCTTTAATAGGCGCGCCTTACCTCTCTCTTCGCCAACGGGATCTGCTCGAACAACGTCGTTGCTTGTTGCAATCTTCAAACCCGTAGCTGATGTCAAATCGCAAAAACTCGACTCCTGGCCTGGGAGTCGTCCCCGCCTAAGGCTAAGCCGTACTCCGGCCCGTAAACTGGTGGCGCGGCCTCTTCACTTGTTGCAGCATTTTCCTCTTCTGTAAAATAGAGAGCTTCGAAAAGATGTCGCGCTTCGTCGCCATCGTATATTCTTCTTCGTTTAAATTTAGTCCACATTGCAAATGTGTGCTGAATGAAAAGTACTTAGATTTACGAGTGAACAGTTTAGATTTCGAGATGCAATTATTAAGCAGTGCAGTGTTGTGATGCCCAACGTCAGCTTTGTGTACAAACAAAACACACGTGCGATTGATTGCGAAATCAAGCTTCTTGCACGCGTACTATCGTGTGGCCGTGGGCATAGGGTATCTATAGGGTGGACAGGGGCGCCGTCGTCCAGTGTGTGTGTGTGCTGAACATATAGGTCCATGGTGTGTGTGAGGGTGCGTTTGTATTGTGTCTCGTATTTTTTTCTTTGTATGTTACTGGTCTACCTCCATGGTATGATCATGGACCTATCATGATCATGGACCTATATACATGATGTACGGTTCCGTACATGAATTTTGAATTTGAATTTATTAACAAACTTCATTCATATGGCATGAATATTTTGTTTTAAAATATATAGGCCTACAATGATAACATAAACAAAAACATTCATAACTGTACATGTATGTCGTATAAATCAGCAATACATCAATACATAGATTTCCAATTATTATAAAGATATATCTATATATATACAAAGAGAAATGACGAATTGAAATTTAACATAAAGAAGGTGTAGCATAATGCAATATACATAAGTTATTATCGAATACAAATCAGGAAGTAAATAAATGTATAACGTTAGAGATATATCTTTGGTAATGGTGGCTTTGGTGGATTTTAGATATTTTGAATGAAATTTAAAAAGAAAATAAAATGTACTTGATGTTAAAACTCACCCCTCTTATTTATAATCGCATTGAAGAACTTACAAGAATTATCAATTATGTTTTCATTATCAAGTTTCATTATGAATATAAATTTGTCTTCATCGCTAAGTTTCTTAAACTGTATATACATTTCAGCTATTTTGTCAAAAAACACCACCCTTTCAGTTGTGTGTACATAACATTCTATTATCGTGTGATACTCATCCCCAACCCTTCCTGAATTACAATTATTGCACGTTCTTAAATGTGAGGGTATTTAATCTGGACGTCTATGTCTTCCAGTTTCAATGGGTAAATTATGGGAACTTATTCTGAATCGACAGATGTTTTTCCGTATTTTCTGATTTTTAACAGTTAATAGATATTTCTCTGTTTGTATGTTCTGTTTAAAAACTTAAGTTATCAATTTATTTTGTTCAACATCATTTGCTCGATCATTACGTAAATCCAATAAGAACTGGCGATTGAAAATATCTTCAACTTTGTTTTTTATTTCTTCTATTTCTTCTTCTAATACTCTATCACTATCGATTATCTCACCTAGTTCTAAACAATTCTTATTCACATCCAAATATATGTTAAATCCATTAAGAAGGTACATGTATATGTGCATGTCCGTAATAGATGGGAGCGGGTGTGTGTTGGAAAGTGTATACCTTTTTAAAAGAAGGGAAAGTTCTCCCTGAAGAAAAGTTTGTTGTAAAAGCAGTCGAAAAAAATATTGGTGAAGGTTTTAGGAATTCCGTTTAAGATTTACCTCAAACGAGGAGCACCATAATAAAACAGGCGCGTAGCCAGGGGGAAGCGATGGGGGTGGTCGCCCCCCCCAACAAAAAAACGCTCTAAAAAGAATAAGAGAGGAAAAGGGAAGAAGAAAGGAAAAGGAAAAGCGAAGAGAGGGAAGATGGGTACAGCCCTAATGTTTTCTCTTTTGGTATTTTTTTTGTCAAAAGAATAAAAACCTAAATGAGACGTTCAGTTTTCTCTCTTATAATTCATTAAAAAAATTGCTTTCGAGCTCTATCCAAACTATATGATACGGTTTTTCCCCTTCCCATCTATGGGAATTGTATATTCTTGCCATAAATTATAGAGTATACATAAATTTAAGAAAAAATATGATGATTCTTTTTTAAATTGCATTGACACAAAATTTCGGCTCTTCTGTTCGGAGCGGGTCAACACTCCCGCCACTCCCAGAGTTCCCATAATTATTATGATATCTTCCAACTTTTCAGTGAGTAATTTGTGGCAAAGTATCTGCTCAAAAGGGGCTCGAGGCATTATAAATTCGTGCCGTGCTATATGTACGATGAAACTTTATTCTGTATCGCTGTTACACCCATCTCCTGTCTTGTTTTGTGCGATTGATTTGAAATTTTGAATATCACTGAACTTTCTGAATCATAATTAATAATTCTCCCGAAATAAATCACAGATGTTACCGTATTTCACGTGGAAGGGAAATGAAAAGTCCCTCTCATAGTCTGGCTTGCATCACTGGGCCCTTTCACATTTTGAGCTTCCTTTTTCATCGTTATCCATTTATAATCTAAGAAATATCAAAATTAGAGCAGGTTAAAGTTTCAATTCAGAGCTTCAAAACCATTCGCGGAAAGGAATATTTCCTCATTGCATACCCGTCTTCTACTATTTGTGATCTAAAGACATCTACTGTGGCTAAAGTTTTCATCATCAAATATGATGCGACCAAGGTAGCATTTTATGCCACTTCTGTTCTCAATTTTATAAAACGTTTTAGCTTCCGCGCTTCGTGCGGTATTATATCATTCAACGGTTTTAAAAATCTTTTCCCATTAATTTGGGGAAGCTCGTAATTTCTTTCAAATACATTTGTTTTAATCACAGCAAGTGGGGGCGAGTTGATAAGGATACTAGAGATGCAAGAGATGTCTTCTTTTCATATTAAATTAATGAGATATCAAGAACTTCCCTACACCCTTTCCTTCGAGAGTGCGCTTCGCGCGCTCTGTAAGTGTTGGCACGCTTCGCGTGCACTTACCACCCCTCCAAAATTAAATCCTGTCTACGCAGTTTATATAAAATACATGACTTTCATTTTCATTTCTAACCTATTTTTGTTTTCTTTTCGTGATCGGGTGTGTATGTGTCAGTCAGGGACACTTTTCATCATTTTATGATGGCGCTATCAGGCCCAAAGAACAATCTAAAAAAATGATTTGTCTATTGATACGAAAAAGGTACAGAAAAACCCATATTAATTTTCAGAGAAAATGACAATCAAAAGATATTGTTACTACATGCCATGTAAGGTTTGGTGTCCCCCGGCCTAAATGGCTTACATGGGAAACACCGACTTTTGGGTGTAGAATGCATATTACCTTTCTAAAGATTTTTTCTGGTAGCCATTACATATAGTTTTATGTTTAGAAAGAATGATTAGCAATAATATAAAAAATAATGAAAAGTATGGCCATTATTGTATTTTGTAGATGAATTTGGTGACCCCCCAAATATTACGTTGTGACACACCATGCATTGCTTTCATTAAATCTTATTTTATGTTATTGCTAAAATTTCTACTTAATTTATGTATTATTTGTGGTTTCTATTTAAACATTAAGTGTCCACTTCAAAGTACACTTTGAAAATATTTACTATTTACTTTTTACATCAGAAACATTGAAAAGTATTTTTCGGCATTAAGTTCTCAAAAAAGTATTTGATATGCTAAATGGATTACTCGCTTGCAATATGACCACTCTTTCTGAAATAAACAATAAAAATAACATGCGCTAGTTTCTAGAGTATATACTCAAATGGAAATTTTGCATTTTGAGGTCTCCCGTTACACGAGAAACACAATTTTAGCCCCCCTAAACCAATGTATTGATGTATCTTTTCTGCTCTGATTTTAGTTCTTCATAATATCACGGCCATTTTGAAGGAACTTCCTCAAGGCCTATCCGTGCCTATAGCATTTTCAACCAAAAGATGATTAACTGATTTAAGTGCCAAAACAGGCGTCACAAAATTGAATGCCTTATTTAGGGGGAAATACTCATTTCTGAGGTGAAGACAGTCTGATGACAAGAATATGCGCTCAGTTAAGTTTGTGGAACTGAAAGGACGAACAAAAATGTTTTGCGAAGGGGCGTGTAAGAATACTCAGCCCATAATTATGTGTGGCGTTGATTTTTACTGAACATGCTGAACATGACATGTAAGCTGATAGCAACTGTTAATTTGAATCGTCACATATTCGTGTCCTACCACACAGGGTAGGCCTATATCTCTTCCCGTATTTTGGCTAATATTTTTTCAATTTTCTCTAATATGATTTAGGCCGATAAATAACCTGTGAGGAGCGTTTTTTTTGCAAGCAATATAATTTCTCCACGTCTCATCTGAATAACGTAAAGTAGACCTGCTATATGCAAGAGCTACCAACAGGGGCCGCGGAAGCGGGGGGGGGGGAGACTGGGGAGTCCTCCGTGGATAGGTCCATGCCATGGGGCGCTAACCCTATAGGCAAAATCTATTTTAGAAAAAAATGAGAAGGCGAAGCCAGCGAGCAAACATTTTCACTTTTTTAATCGGAAGAACTAAGAGGATCTGCTAAACCTGCTGTGGTAAATTCCCATGTAGATAGTGGGAAGGGTTACAGAAACTACGCTGATGTAGCAAAGAGCTCTGTTGTTGGTGATATGCAAGACTATGCCGACAACACTGGTCCCTTTCAAGCTCCCAGCAAAGGGAAACAAAGCATGTCCCTAAACAACACTAATGCTGGAATAGCAGCAGTAGAGGAGATGATAGAAAGAGAAAGAAGAAAGAACAATCTAGTGGTATTTAACCTTCCTGAATCAACAGCACGTTCTCCAAAGGGCAGACAGGACTATGACAAAAAGATTGTTGATGAACTGATCCTAGATGGGATGGGTATCGAAGGAGTAGAAGTAAACAAAGTTACAAGACTTGGTGGTATTGGCCAAAACAGGTTCTCTAAGCCGAGAGTAACCTTGATTGAACTACAGGACTCCTCAACCAAAAATACTCTGCTGAGATCTGCTAAAAATCTCAGAAATAAGGATATGTGGGCCACAACCTACATTGCTCCTGATCTGACACCGAATCAACGCAAACAACGAAAAGAACTCTACACCGAACTCAGACTGAGGAGAGCCAATGGTGAAGAGAACATAGGTATACGTCATGGAGAGATTATTAAGCTTAGGGACAGAGCAGTTCGCAGACAATCAGTAATGGAAATCAGTCTCTCTGACCTCCTCAAGGGAAGTAAAAATTCTAGACCTGATGAGGCGAAAACCCAATCAGAAGAGACGATGGCAAGCACCACAACTTCCACTAGTAGAGATGATAGTTACCGGGATAGATCCCATGAACAAGGTCAGTCTCCGCAACTCAACAAGACGCTACATGTAGATGCTGACAGTGTTGCTGCTGGTGCTGTCGGAGGAAGCCCTTTGGACATCCCTGACGATCAACAACAGCCGCATGCGTGACTACCAGTGCAAAATATAAACATGGTATTATCAGGAAAACCAGAAGTCCTAAAAGCTAATTACTTGAAAGTTTTGTACAGTAACTGCGATTCACTGAGCAATAAACTAGAAGATCTCCAGTTAGAAATTGAGCGAACAGATCCTGACATTATAATGTTAACTGAAATTAAACCTAAGTATAGCAGATTTGAATTACTAGAACCTTCAATAGCCATTAAAAACTACAATGTGTATACAAACCTTCATATTGATAATATCAGAGGGATTGCAGTCTATTCGAAACAGTCATTAAATGTAACAGAGATGGATTTTGATACAAACTTCAAAGAGATTGTTGGATGCCGTATTGACTTTGGTGAGCAATCCAGTATATATTTCATTTGTGTGTACAGGAGCCCGTCCAGTTTCCAAGAGAACAATGATAAACTAATCAGCGTGTTTGAAAAATTGGAATCTATGATCTCGGCGCTAAATTCATGTAATATTCTAGTTATAGCTGGAGATTTTAACTATCCTGAAATTAACTGGCAAACGAGTTCGACTAGAAACCAATGTAACCCAGCAGCCTCTAAATTTGCTGAATGTTTGCAGGATTTGTTTTTTACACAATTAGTTGACTCGCCAACGAGATATAGGGTTGCCCAACACAGTAACACCCTGGACCTGGTTATTTCAAACAAAGCTGAAACAATATCTGATATTGTGTGCGGACCTCCCCTCGGAAAAAGTGATCATTGCACCTTACACTTCAATGTGGATATTGACATTGGTGATAGAAAGCTACTATCCTCTAAGTCTTTGCTTTTCAACAAAGGGAACTATGATCAAATGAGAGCTAATATGTCCAAGATTGACTGGGATGATCTCCTCGTAGATTTGGACTGCAAAGATTCATGGAATGTCTTTTCAGATACTATTCATAGACACATAGAGGAATGTATACCTAAATCCCGCATGACCAACAAAAGGAAGCGAAAAGTTTATACAACTAAAAGATCAAATGCATTAAGCAAAAGGAAAAATAGAGCATGGAAACGTTACAAAAGCACGCTGAGTCATGAGGATTTCAGATATTATAGAGAAATCAGTAACTCGTTACGGAAATTGACACGTACTCTCAGGACTACCTTTGAAAAAGACTTAGCAAAGAACGCAAAAAGTAATCCGAAAGACTTCTGGCGATATGTAAACTCTAAAGTCAAACTGAACAAAGGAATTGGATCCCTTGTGTTAGATAATGGAGAGAAATTATACAAAAGTGAGGATATTGTGTCGGCACTTAATGAAGCTTTTTCAAAGGTCTTTACGAAAGAAGATGACTCAAATGTTATGACACCAGAGTGGAGTCATGAGGGATCTACTTTGGGTTCCATCAACTTCACACAAGAGAAAGTGGAAAAACAACTTCTTTCTCTCAATCCAAATAAGTCGGCTGGACCTGATGGTATTCATCCTCGAGTATTGAAAGAGTTGGCTAGAGAGATCAGTTACCCTCTTACATCCATATTCAACTTGTCCATGGGAGAAGGGTATTTGCCATTAGACTGGAAGAAAGCCAACATCGTGCCTATTCACAAAAAGGGCAGTAGACAAAAAGCAACAAACTATAGACCTATAAGTCTAACTTCTATGGTCTGCAAGGTAATGGAATCTCTTGTAAAAGAGGAGATAATGGATCATGTCAAGGATAACAGTCTCCTTCACAATGCTCAGCATGGTTTTACTCCAGGCAGATCCTGTTGCACTCAACTAATGGTTCAAATGGAAAAATGGACTGATCTCCTTGACCATGGAAGACCGATTGATATACTGTACCTTGATGTTAGAAAAGCTTTTGACACAGTCCCTCATCAACGCTTACTCATGAAATTGAAAGCATACGGAATAGATGGTCATGTCTTGAAATGGATTGAGGCCTTTCTTGTAGGAAGAATCCAGAGAGTCGCCCTAAGAGGAGAGTATTCTGACTGGTCTCAGGTAGTCAGTGGAGTAGCGCAAGGTAGCATCCTCGGGCCCCAGCTTTTCATCCTCTATGTCAATGATCTTCCGTACAAAGTTTTCAATGATATTCAGATCTATGCTGACGATACCAAGATTTATGGAGAGGTATTTTCAAATAGCCAACATCTATCACTACAAAAAGATCTGTATGAAGCCACAAAATGGGCAAACTCCTGGCTCCTTAACTTCAATCTGTCCAAATGTAAAGTTATGCACATGGGTCGCAACAACAATAACTCTACATACTACATCGACGACCAGATACTTGAAGAGACCAAGGCTGAGAGAGACCTAGGAGTACTTGTTGATAATGAACTTAACTATCATGCACATGTAGCTCAAGCAGTAAATCGAGCTAACCAGATGCTGGGACTCATAAAGAGAACATTTACATACCTATCTAGAGAAACGTTACCTGTCCTGTTTAAGTCACTAGTTCGTCCTCTACTTGAATACTGCAATGTTATATGGTATCCAAGATTCAAATTGGATGCCATCAAGATAGAGAAGATCCAGAGAAGAGCCACCAAGCTAGTGCCTGAACTGAAGCATCTAACTTATGAAACAAGACTGAAGGAACTCAACATGTTCTCTCTACATTACAGAAGAATCAGAGGTGATATGATTGAAGTTTATAGAATTATGAATGGACTGGTAGACTTTGATCCAGATCTCTTCTTCACACCCATAGGCCAAAGTATCACTCGAGGTCATCACATGAAGCTGTACAAATATAGAAGCAACTCATCGCTAAGGAAAAACAGCTTTAGTCAGAGAGTGATTGACTCCTGGAACAGTCTTCCTTCTTCTGTAATCTCGGCATCCACTTTAAACATTTTCAAAACTAGACTGGACAAACACTGGTCCTCCATGCACCAAATTCTCCCATAAATATCCGCCCTCCACACACGTTTTAGTTGTTTTAAAGACCAGTTTAAGAATCTTCGAAGGAATGATCGGAAGCACTACAGGACTACCTACTTCTTCCGTACAACGATGATGATGATGATGATTTGATTTTGTAACAAGTTTTGACATAAACAAATATAGGGCCTATATTTATCAAATTCACCCCTTTTCTTCCATGGTCCCTATAGCCCAACATCACGCACGCCAGTAGAGGTTGCAATCCTTATAAGATCAGACTACAAGTACTACGCTTTAATATACAAGGCCGGGGGCCGGGGGGGGGGTATAATACCCCCTCCCCCGGGATTGACACCCATGCAAAGATCTGAATGTAGAAGGACAAGTTAACAATTTAAATTTTAAAGTATAGGCTAGCTTATAGCAGTTCATCCACTCCCAACTCCCTGGTTTTTATCCATTCGATTGTAAGGAATAAAGGAAAAATATGGAAGACAATGTCATGTAATTTGCATGACTAAAGTAATAGTGGCACAAAAGTGTTTTAATAACAATCAAAATTGATAAAACGTTAATGTCAGATGAAATAGATATCATCCTTAATCATCACAAGACCATGGATTTACTCTTTTGAACCAACCTTTTTTTACCACGGCCATTTTTTTTAAAGGACGGTCAATAATGCCCAGTTTTTCATCTTCCATGCTCATGGTCATATGCTATCTATCATGCACACATTCGGGGCACATTGACGATAGCATGATAGTCTGTATACACAGACGCATTTATACTCGAGCACAAGCGATTATTACAAATCATCCACAAAACATGAGATGCGTCATGCATGTATTAAGGTAGAACAAAATGTTAATGGGAAAAGTAGGCAGATGACCACCAGTTAGCTGGACATACAAATAAAAAGAATGTATACAGATCATAGATGTACGTATCATCTTTATGATGCTATACCGTACATGCAACAACTAGAAAGGTTCTCGATCGCGCCTAACGGTAAAAGCAAAATTTCCCCCAAATTTTGAACACGCCATGCAGGTCTAATTGTACTAGATGAGTATATCATGATTTTCTAAAGGGAAATTTCTTATATTAATTTCCTCTGGCGCACCATGCTAGCAGGCCGATAGCCTATAACTGTTACCCCCTCTTAAAGAAACTTGTAGACTATATAGTTAATATTATATTAATTCATTTTTCACATTATGATTTAGTTTGATATACTAGCTCATTGGATAATTATTAGCAAAGCAATATCGATATATGTATATGCCGTAGGCCTATATATTTTTTGCGATATCAGAAATAATTTGACATAATTATGTTAGGGTCTCGGTTCGTAGAATAGCTGTAACCCTAGCTAGGAGCGTTGCAATTGCAAAACAAAAGCAGAGTCAGGGAATCGAATGGAGATTAAAGTTTATCGAGACCAATAGAATAATAGCCCAGCTCTCGCTATAACAATAGGGGATGTGTCACGCATGCTGCACATCGCTGCACATGCATTGCCGGCATGCCACGGATCGGACCTCGAACGCATACGGTACTTGTTTTTTCACAACATGACATCTGTTGATTACAAACCGCTCTCGATAACCTTGTCCTTGATTAAGCCAAAATAGCTCTTCTCGACATTGTTTTTGTTTTGGATCACGTTTTACTGTTTAAGTGTTTCTATCTTCTGAAGTTCTCTTACGCGTTATTATTGACATTTTTAATTACGAGTTAAAACTACGAGAGTTTCATCTTCTTCAGCTGGTACCGGTAGTGGTCGTGCCGTATTCGTTCACTGTCTGTGGTCACTCGCTCCGGCTCCCGGGCGCGGCCGTCCCAGCAGAGCCAGCCAAGCAGTTCGAGCGAAAGGGACAAGAACTCGGAGTCCACACTTTGTCTTTGTTTCTTCAAGTCAACGGGCAACTTGCTCAATCGAAGAGGACTGGGGAAGTGTACAACAGGCCTGTCGTTTCCGTCCGGCGAAACAAAGAGATGATGGAGGTGAGATATTGTAAATTTTAATGATAATGTGTGCCTGAGTGAGTGAGATAATGTCTAAGTTTAATGTACATGTAGGTCCTAGTCGATAGTCTTGAGGACTCCATGATGATAATTTTTTAATATTTTGACATACTTCTTCATCATGGAGCCTTGAACCACCTGCCATTTAAAGAGACACTTGTAAACAAAGATGGATTTCCCTAGGAAATCCATCTTTTAAGATAAAAATCACGTAAATGATTTTGATTTTTTGTTTGTTTACACCTTCATACGCCTAATCATCTAATGGGTATGAAAGTTTCCAAAATTGGTTAATGAAAAGGCGAAACATGGAAGGTTTCTTACCAGACCGATCTCTCGTAGATCCCTCATCCGTTTGTCAACAAAGCAAATACAATAGGTCTCGCCCATCAACTGCTTCGTTACGTACCTGCGATTAGTGATGTTACAAAATGCCGTTTTGAAGAACAATTTATAGATAAAAATTATTATTTAACAAATACTAAAATTTAATATGTGATTATAAATAATTATATATGTTGCGTGCCCTTGCAAATCATGATATTTCTGGTTATTTTCATAAGTGGGCGAGACACAAAATCGCTTATGTTATGCCTTGTCTTAGTTTAGAAAAGTAAGCAAAATCGCTTTGCAGAATACATCTCACATTACCATTGTTGAAATTTTGTGCTCGTTCAGCTGCAGGTTTTTTTTTTTTTGGGGGGGGGGGGGGGGCAAGGGTTGGGTACGTGTATACAACCATCTGGCCATGGAGTAGCCACAAAAGCTAGCCCATCTTAAGGTTAACAGTGAATGTGATGTAAATAAAATTGATTACTATCAGTACAAATCATTCATATTACAATATGAAAAACCTTTGCATTTCAAAATTTGACACAATAACTAATTGCTGTATAGAGTTAAAATATTTTTTTTCTCCTTAAATGTCATTACAGAACTCAGAAGTACCACAACTGGATTGGGAAGGACAGTGAGAAGTCTCTGGAAGACAGGAGATGTGTGTGTATTTGAGTTTTGTCAGACGTGTATCAATCAGATATGATTATTTACCTCTGGGACCAACCTTTAACATCACAATCTGAAAGACGTGACCAGGGCTCGAACCTCTGCATCAATTTGTAACTTGATTCCCCACAGCTTGGATTACAGGCGCAAGCCACAACGCCCAGGACAGGAGAGCTGTCACAGATTATTTTACAAATTTGTTAACCCGGGTACATAGTTACATACATGTTGTTTACATAATTTTGAACATGCACCACAGGTCACAAGTTAAAGGACAAGTTCATCCCTACAAAAAGTTGATTTGAATAAAACGAGAAAAATCCAACAAGCATAACGCTGAAAATTTCATCAAAATTGGATGTAAAATAAAAAAGTTATGACTTTTTAAAGTTTAACTTAATTTCACGAAATAGTTATATGCACATCCTGGCGGGTATGCAAATGAGGAGACCATGACGTCATCCACTCACTATTTCTTTTGTATTTTATTATATGAAATATTCTAATTTTCTTCTCATTGTCAAGTGGTACAACGATTAATTCCTCCCTGAACATGTGGAATTAGCATTGTTTAATACTCCATGGTTCAGTCAAGTTGGTCCTTATTGTCAAATCTATAAAAAAATGAAATATTGTATAATTCAAACAATAAAAAACAAAAGATATAGTGAGTGATGGACATCATCGACTGACTCACCTAGTTGTGCATATTACTGTTTTGTGAAAAATAAGCGAAACTTTAAATGTCATAGCTTTCTTATTTTACATCTGATTTCGATGAAATTTTCAGCACTATGCTAGTTTGATTTTTCTCTATTGATTCAAGTCAGCATTTTCCTGGGGTGGACTTGTCCTTTAATGAAAAACTTACTCTTGTCTACAAGTCCAATGCAAATTTAATCATAAATGTCATTTGCCACCCAATGAAATAACCAAGTGTTAAATTATTCTAAGGTGAATTGTGTAATTGCTGTGGCTTTGAAATTAAGATAATTTTTTCCTTGTGTAGCTTTGAAATTAAGATAAATTTATCCTTGTGTAGCCTTGAAATTAAGATAAATTTATCCTCTTGTAGCTTTGAAATTAGGATAAATTTATCCTCATGTAGCCTTGAAATAAAGATAAATTTATCCTTGTGTAGCTTTAAAATTAAGATAAATTTATCCTCGTGTAGCCTTGAAATTAAGATAAATTTATCCTCGTGTAGCTTTAAAATTAAGATAAATTTATCCTCATGTAGCCTTGAAATTAGGATAAATTTATCCTCGTGTAGCCTTGAAATTAGGATAAATTTATCCTCATGAAGCCTTGAATTAAGATTAATTTATCCTCGTGTAGCCATGAAATTAGGATAAATTTATCCTCGTGTAACTTTGAAATTAAGAAAAATTTATCCTCGTGTAGCCTTGTAATTAGGATAAATTTTATCCTCATGTAGCCTTGAAATTAGGATAAATTTATCCTCATGAAGCCTTGAATTAAGATTAATTTATCCTCGTGTAGCCATGAAATTAGGATAAATTTATCCTCGTGTAACTTTAAAATTAAGATAAATTTATCCTCATGTAGCCTTGAAATTAAGATAAATTTATCCTCATGTTGCCTTGAAGTTTGGATAAATTTATCCTCATGTAGACTGAAATTAAGATAAATTTATCCTCGTGTAGCCTTGAAATTAGGATAAATTTATCCTCATGAAGCCTTGAATTAAGATTAATTTATCCTCGTGTAGCCATGAAATTAGGATAAATTTATCCTCGTGTAACTTTGAAATTAAGATAAATTTATCCTCGTGTAGCCTTGAAATTAGGATAAATTCATCCTCATGTAGCCTTGAAATTAGGATAAATTTATCCTCGTGTAGCCTTGAAATTAGGATAAATTTATCCTCGTGTAGCTTTGAAATTAAGATAAATATATCCTCATGTAGCCTTGAAATTAGGATAAATTTATCCTCGTGTAGCCTTGAAATTAGGATAAATTTATCCTCGTGTAGCTTTGAAATTAAGATAAATTTATCCTCATGTAGCTTTCAAATTAAGATAAATTTATCCTCATGTAGCCTTGAAATTAAGATAAATTTATCCTCATGTTGCCTTGAAGTTTGGATAAATTTATCCTCATGTAGACTGAAATTAAGATAAATTTATCCTCGTGTAGCCTTGAAATTAGGATAAATTTATCCTCATGAAGCCTTGAATTAAGATTAATTTATCGTCGTGTAGCCATGAAATTAGGATAAATTTATCCTCGTGTAACTTTGAAATTAAGATAAATTTATCCTCGTGTAGCCTTGAAATTAGGATAAATTTATCCTCATGTAGCCTTGAAATTAGGATAAATTTATCCTCGTGTAGCCTTGAAATTAGGATAAATTTATCCTCGTGTAGCTTTGAAATTAAGATAAATTTATCCTTAAGTAGCCTTGAAATTAAGATAAATTTATCCTCATGTTGCCTTGAAGTTAGGATAAATTTATCCTCATGTAGACTGAAATTAAGATAAATTCATCCTCGTGTAGTCTTGAAATTAAGATAAATTTATCCTCGTGTAGCCTTGAAATTAAGATGAATTTATCCTCGTGTAGCCTTGAAATTAGGATAAATTTATCCTCATGTAGCCTTGAAGTTAAGATAAATTTATCCTCATGTAGCTTTGAAACGAAGATAAATTTATCCTCATGTAGCCTTGAAATTAAGATAAATTTATCCTCGTGTAGCTTTGAAGTTAAGATAAATTTATCCTCGCGTAGCCTTGAAATTAGGATAAATTTATCCTCGTGAAGCTTTGAAATTAAGATAAATTTATCCTCATGTAGCTTTGAAACGAAGATAAATTTATCCTCGTGTAGCTTTGAAATTAGGATAAATTTATCCTCGTGTATTCTTGAAATTGGGATGAATTTATCCTCATGAAGCCTTGAAATTAAGATAAATTTATCCTCGTGTATCCTTGAAATTAAGATTAATTTATCCTCGTGTAGCCTTGAAATTAGGATAAATTTATCCTCGTGAAGCTTTGAAATTAAGATAAATTTATCCTCATGTAGCTTTGAAATTAAGATAAATTTATCCTCATGTAGCCTTGAAATTAAGATAAATTTATCCTCGTGTAGCTTTGAAATTAAGATAAATTTATCCTCGCGTAGCCTTGAAATTAGGATAAATTTATCCTCGTGAAGCTTTGAAATTAAGATAAATTTATCCTCGTGTAGCTTTGAAACGAAGATAAATTTATCCTCATGTAGCTTTGAAATTAGGATAAATTTATCCTCATGAAGCCTTGAAATTAAGATAAATTTATCCTTGTGTATCCTTGAAATTAAGATAAATTTATCCTCGTGCAGCCTTGAAATTAGGATAAATTTATCCTCGTTTAGCCTTGAAATTAGGATAAACTTATCCTCGTGTAGCCTTGAAATTAGGATAAATTTATCCTCCTGTAGTATTAGCAGGATGAACTAATCCTTATAATTGTAATATATTTGTATGATATATTTATTTGATCTGTTATTCCTATTAAATGGTTGTATTAATTGAAATGCTGTTCCCGTTTGTTTCTTTTATTGTTAGAGACTTGCAAACATACATTGAATTGCCAATAGTCATTAAATAGAGTGATTGGAGAGAATGTGTAGAAGAGAGAACAAGTGATACAAGTGGTTGTTAAGTGCAAAAATGTGAAATAAATATTATGGAATGAATATGATGAACATTTGAAGAAAAATGAACAAAGATTCATTCATTTTGAAAAGATTTACTGTTTAGTGTGATTACATGGGGATTATGCTGTGAATTTGGCATTTATACCTGACTTCTCGGGATGAAATTCTCTTATATAATTTTTGCATTTACCTCTCTGTTTATAGGCCTATTTTAGATAATAATATCTATTATATCAGATAAAATAAAAATATACAACTTACATTAATGGAAAAATTGACAATTAATTCAAAAGACAGTGAATTAGCCCATCTTCTCCGCTTGATATCCCTACCTTTAACTGCATCGTCCTTTTCCACATTTCCTTCATTCACGTCACTTGATTTTTTCATGACCAATTTGTTTATGTTGGATATAATATTTTAATTTCTATATAGGCCTACTATATGTAACTTGCTTTAATTTGTAAGAAATATATTATTAACAATAATTTGTATAAGTTAGTGTTTTGATCTTTGATTATGCGCTATTATAATAGCAAGTAGTAATTATAAAGGGTATCTCATTACTTTTCTTGGCGTTACACCAGTGTACATTCTAGAATCGAATTTTTATTCGCTTTTTAATGGGTGGGTGTAATTAAAGACTAGTGTCATACGCACCCAATCAAAATTACTTTGACACACTATGATCAAAATAAAATAGGGGCGCGACTGCATGGATCCCTCCCGGGGGGGGGGGGCACTCAGTATATATTGCATAGTGGGTATGTGCCGCGGAGGGGACCCCCATTTTTACACTCAAATTTCCGTTCCAAGGCATAGCATTTTTGTCTTGAGAAAAAGAACAAAGAAAGCCGCTCCAAAGCATAGCATTTTCTTCTTATCGAGAAAAAAGAAGAAAGAAATCCACTCCAAAGCTTCGCATATTTTTCGTTTCGCCGTTCCGGTCGCATTGATCTGCTACAATGAGCTGCAATTTTGGTGAAAAGCGGCCGCAGAGCGCTGTCCGACCATCGCCTCTGCGCTAGCGTACCCGGCGCCCGTGCTAGCTGCATGCACGTATGCCCGTTCCATTGAGATGCACACGCAGGCGACCCGTTCCAAGGACCCCCGTTTTCACAAACATTTGTAGTTCCGAAGCATAGAGATAGTATACATCTCTATGTTCCGAAGCCTGTTCCGAGGACCCTCCTTTTTTACAATAAGCGCGCTCCAAGGCCCCCGTTTTTTGTCTCGCCCGCGGCACATACCTACTACTTTTTTGGTCGAGTACCACCCCCCCAGGGATCCCTCCCGAAAGTGAAAATGAACGTGATATAATAAATGTCACTGATTTTATGCACCCCCTGTTTCAAAATCATTCTGCGGCCCCGTATGTCAATGATATTATAATTTTGTTCATCCGTGAAAACCTTATTATAAAGCAAACCTGAATAATCAAACTCAGGTCCATAGGCTAGCCAATGAAATTAAAAGAATTACATTAGAAGATCAAATTAGTTATACTTTTAAAGTGACAAACAAAACTGAATATGCAAAACGCATGTTTACCGGTTTATGACATAGGCCGGTGCCAGTGTTTGGAAATCTTTGCCATAAATTTAACACAGACACAGTTAATAAATATTAACACAATCTCAAGACAGGTAATTATGATGATCACTCAACAGCTGACAATTTGTATAACATCTTATTCCAAGTATTTTCAGTTTTGCAATATTCAATAATATTATGTTTGGTTTTAGTACTCACAATTTTGCAACCGTTTTTATATAAGTTTATTAAGTTTGCATTTATGAATCTCTTTCATGATATTGTTATCAACTGGTTTTATACACTCAGTTTTAGTAATAATAATCTTTGTAGTATAATACAAATATCCTCAGTCTTCCCGCCCTTTTTCTTCTCTTCTCCTCCTTATTCCTCTTCTTCTTATTATTCTATCCTTGATTTGTTCACATAATATTGGTCCAATCATTAGGATCACAAACGCCGGCCATTATTATATCAACCTAATATTTCAGCCGGTTTGCCGATCTGCATAGTATTTCAGCCGGAGTGAATCAAGTTTAGACTTTCCAGAAAATCAAAGTGAAATTGTTCTATGTTGCGTTAAACATGCATTGTAATTTGTTTACTCTCCGAAATATTGAAATGTTTGCAAGTCAATAATACACGGTAAACATCTTACACTTTACCCCATGGCCTCCTGTTCATTGCAAAATTGTACTACTGCATGCGCGCATTTGATATGCAAATTTTGCTGTCAACAAACATTTCTTAATTGCTCGCACGTATATAAGTAATCAATATGACCGGATGGTTGACAGCATTGGACATTTAAATCATAAACTTATCAATCAATTGGACCAATGCATAAATCATTTTCAAATATTATCAATAAAAGTCATTTTATGACTCACGAGTTATTGTGATGTTGGTTACATCGACGTTTAAAACCATGGGGAAAGGAGTTAGGCTCTATATTCTTTATATGATTTCTATGTGTAGATCTTAATGGAAAATGAATTATAAAAATTATCAAAAGTAAAGAAATAAATAAGCAATCAGCATCATAGTAATTAGGAAACTATTCTTGAAAAAAAATGCAATCGTGTTTTTTCGATAGCTTATGTCTCGGATGCATCAGACACTTTGAAAGGGCCTATGAAATTTCTGAGGTCAACTTGAACACCAGATCATGTTAAATTTGCAGGACCTAGAACAATATGCCTAGGCCTAGCTGCATGTTATTTTTAATATTCATCCCTTCCAAATCATCGGAAAATAGAAGTCATATATATGATACATCGAAATGTTATGACCAAAGCAAAAACGATTGGGGATGTTTATTATCGTTGGACTGTATTATTTGTAGGATATATTATGCCCTATAGATAGGTCTATATAGGCAGTTTTGTCCTCAGTTTTGATAGATTCTTTGTTAATTTGAACTTTAACCCAGTGCGATTTACAATATTTTGCTTTTCCATTTGCTTTCAAGCTCATATGTCATCATTTTGTACCGTTTCTGTGCTATCACTGTACATGCCCCATAGGTAATGTACGCGCATGGCAGGCTGCGAAGACCTATCGAGTAATGGCGGCCGGTCTCCGCGTAATCACAGAGATTTGACGAAGTACGCCCTCTAGCGTTATTAGTATACATCTCTATGCACTAAACACTGTGGCCCGTATTCTGATAGCAGGTTTAATTTAACCCTAGTCTAAAGTTAACCCTGGTTTAACTAAACCTCCTCTAAACCTCACCTGTGGTCTAAGTGTAGTTTAATTATTTTGGTATTCTGATAGCCAGGTTTAACTAAACCTGGGTTAAACCCGGGTTTAAATTTTTTTTTGGAAATAATCAGCCTCTTTCGACCAAGACTAGCAAGTTTTGGGTAAATTACTGCTGCAGGGGTGACTGCAACAAAGTTGAAAAAATGTCACTAGAGTTGTTTTTTTCTCAAAAATTTGGATTTTATGGAAACTAATTACAACTATTGTAGTGAAAGAAAAACATTCATCACCCATATATGGTAAGAATTTTTCATTCAGATTATCTTTATATTTGTTAATTACTAAAACATTTCAATCTCAAACTGAGTGACTTGCACAGTTTTTTGTGTATCATTCCCATTTATTGCTTTTCATGTATTGTTTTGTCAAAATTTAAATTGAATAGATTCCTCTCGACATCTTTATACTGACTTTAGTTGAAGTAGACCTAAGCCAGGGAAAACTTTTGAGACTAGTCTTGGGTCTAACATTAGGCCTATGCCCAAGATCTACAACTAAATTAACATCCGTCTGTTTGGAGGAGAATTGAAAATTGCTTTGACTTTTTACTTTCCTGAAGAAGGCTGAAGCAAAACGTAACTAGTCTTGTGCCGTAGTGGAGCAACCGAGACTGAAGCTACATAGGCCTAGATCTAACGTTAGACCTAATCTATATTAGTATTGGTCTAGGCCTAGAACATTCAGGACTTAGCCTGGCTTAGCCTTAGGAGAGATATATCTAGAGCTACATGTAGGTCTAGAATAGATCTGACTTAGACCAAAAGCTTCAGTCTCCGACTGTATTTTGGTTGTTCCGCTAAGACTACGACAGTCTAACGTTACGTTGGCCTAGTCTCACCAATGTGATATGACAGTAAATGTATTATTCCTGTCTACAATGCTAGATCTATCGCTATGCATTGCTTGCCAACTACGCCTAAACTTAGTTCTAGGCTAGAGTCTAACTGTTAGACATCTATAATGTAGATCTAGAATATACTGTAGTGTTACTTTTACTAGGTCCATCTGTTTCTTTGGAGGAGTTTTTATTTTACACATTTTGGAGACTTGTTTAGATCTAGGTTTCCAGGACTAGAAAACAGGCCTAAACCTATAAGGCTATACCAACAGCTCAGTCTAGACTAGGGCCTAGATTTTATAAAAGAATGTAGATCTAGGCAGCCTAGCCTGTGCTTTCTTCTATTGATTCTAGCCTAGCCAGTAGCCCTAACGTTAGGACTGGCTGATCTAGTCTACTGTTTGATCTAGAAATCTCTGACCTAGGCCTAGATCTAGACTAAATGACTTAGACTAAAAGTTAGACCATATCTAGATCTAGAACTATATCAAACTAGGTGTACATAGTATTAGGTCTAGATCTAGAGACTTGTAGACTCTATCTCAATGTAGATTCTAGATCAATAAGTAGTAAATGTAGGCTAGATCTAGTCTACTTCTACTCATCTAACGTTAGGCCGGAAAAAGGAAGTAGGCTAGGGATCTAGCATTGGATTATTTATAGGACTAAATGATCTTGATCTAGGCTTAGATCTAAAGCTAGGGGCTGTAGTTCGAGATCTAGAGTAGAGGTATAGCCCCCCCCCCCCAAAAAAAAAAAAAAAAATAGAACTAAGCCCACAGCTACATGTAGTTCTCTATGTAGCCAAACAAAAGTTAGCACTGACCAGTCCATTGTCTTAATCTTATTTTGACGTAGGCCCCCTATGTAGTTACCATATTTATAAACACATATTTTGATAAATGAGAAAATGTGTATTGCAGATTATTTTTGCCCAAAACCTACATTTCATGAGCATATAGGCCAATGTCATAAAATGAAGAAGTAGTTCAATCCACATCATGCTGTTTACACATTTATTGATTTGATATGCTGTTACCATGGCAACACATTTTCCAACATATGTCTTGCAGATCTATACCTCAAAATCAATGTGTGAGCCAACTTTTATAAGAATTGGTTGAAAACTAATAAAGGGGTTCAAACCACAAGATTTTCACCTAATTTCATTATATAATATGTTGTTACCTTGGCAACACGATTTCTGGGCAGCACGATTTCTGATACAGACAAAATCTTCAACTCAAGACTAATGAGTGTGCCAAATTTCATGAGCATTGGTTGAAAAGAGATGAAGGAGTTCGAACTACAAGATTTTCACATTATTTTTGTTATATAATATGTTGTTACCATGGCAACACTATTTCTGATACAGACAAAAATATGTCTTAGACATCTTCACCTCAACATTAATGTATGTGCCAAATTTTTAAGAGAATTGACCAGTTAGAAACTGATAAAGTAGTTCAAATCACAATATTTTCATATAATTTTTTATATTGATTTGTTACCATGGCAACATGGTTTTTTTATAAAGACATAAAATATGTTTTGCACATGCATCTTCACATCAAGACTAATGTTTGTGCCACATTTCATGAGAATTGGTTAAAACTGAGGAAGTAGTTGGAATTGCAAGGTTTTACACAATTTTTGCCATAATATACCGTTACCATGGCAACACGATTTCCGACTCATGCAAAATTGTGTCTTGCAAACCTTCACCTCAAGACTTATGTCTGTGCCAAATATCATGAGAAATGGTTTAAAAATTATAAAGTAGTTAAAACCACAAGTTTTCACCTAATATTCGTTATTTAATATGTTGTTACCATGGCAACGCATTTTTTTAAATAAACTTTAGGCATAGAATATGTTTTGCACATCTTCACATTAAGACTAATGTCTGTGTCAAATTTCATGATAATTGGTCAAGAACTGAGGAAGTAGTTGGAACAGCAAGATTTATACATAATTCTTACCATAATATACCGTTACCATGGCAACACAATTTCCGACACATGCAAAAATGTTTCTTGCACATCTTGCACATCTTTACATGTACCTCACAACCAATGTGTGAGCCAACTTTCTTGAGAATTGGTAGAAAACTGATGAAGTATTTTAAACGGCGAAATTTTCCCAAAAAATATACTGTTACCATGGCAAAACAAATTTCCGATAAAGAAAAAAAAAATCTTACACCTCCTTACCTTGAGACCAACGTGTGTTCCAAATGTCTCGAGAATCGGTTAAAAACTGAGGAAGTAGCTCGAAATGCAATATAGGCATAAATTCTAAAAAAAATTGTTGGCCATGATTTGTTGGATTTAAACCAGGCTTAAACTACCCCCTGCGCGAGAATTTAAATTTTTGAGGATTTATTACCACGCTTATGGGGTGTTGCAAGAAACTTGCGATTGAACGCAAATCTGCAATTGAACGCAAGTTACGTTCAATCCTGTTGCAAGAAGAAGTTGCGTTTGATCAATTGAACGTAGATCAAGCGCAAGCTTTGCAATTGATTGCAAATCGAACGTAACTTATGTAAGATTTTGGAGGATGCGCAAAATTTGCGTTCGATTTACGTTCAATTGATTGTCCATAGGCTTGTGTACTAAAAATTCTGCAAACATTTTTTTTTCGTATTTTGTTTTGAAAACTTGTGTAAATTATGCCATTTTCAATTTTCCATGGGTTTTTTTCAAGAAAAACTTGAAATAATATTTATTTTCAATCTTTATAGGCCTCTTCAGCAATTATGCCATTATTTTCACACAATTTCAGTACATTCTCTCCTAATATCATTTTAAAGTGTGTCAATCACCGAAAATATTCTGCTCTTGTTATCAGAGGTCATGGAATATTCAAATTGTGATTTCTGAAATAATTTGTATGAAGAAATGTTGAAGAAATAATAACTCTCCATAGGCACAAAAGCCACTCTTTATTAAAACACTTCATGCACTGGCAAATGCTTATCAATATTTCTGAGTGTTTGCAGTAAATACAACTCAGAATATGTTTTGCAAGAGCACTAAATTGCTTAAATGCTTTCATTCATACATATCATAATGAATAACATGCCCAATTAAGTTATTTTAGTTTGATTTTCAAATAAAACATACATTTCAGGAGATTGCTACACTTCAAAATCTGAAGCTCTCTTGTTTCTCTCTCTTTAATCATGATATTGCATCGTAGATATATATCACACTTGCATACAGGGATGAGGTCGAGGCTGATTCTTCCGAGTCATGAGGCAGCTTGAGAGAACTTCCCATAGATTCTGTACAGTGACTCGGACCAAGGTCAGCAAAATGTTGCCTCGAGGTCAGCATTGACTACATCCCTGCTTGGACTTGAAAAGATCCATTGATCTGTGCACAAAAAAGAACACTGCTCAAGACATTCATTATTGATGGACCTTTTATTTTCATTTTTCAACGTTTCTTGCTCCCGAGGATTTACTTCTGAGATTCAGTTATATGAAACAAAATTTCATATCATCTACATCAAGTGTTTCACCACAGAATGTCTTGTTTGAAATTGATGTGTATCATGCAGAAGACCACAGTCCTTAAGGTTGGCATGAAGAATCCATAGAAGTCAAGCCAGGAAAGCCACAAGCGTCTCTGCTTGAAGGAACAAATCTGGTTTTCAGAAGCAGTCTAATTTGAGATGAATTTGGAGAGCTCCATGGAGTGAAGTTTTTAAACAAGCAACGCCCTCATTCCGAATTCCACACTTATAATGATGTTACTACAGACAGGAGCAGCTCTGAATTCAGTTCTGATAATCAACCTGTTTTCGATCAGAATATGGGCCTATAAAGGTAATTTTACTATAAAGGCAATCATCATTGAAACAGGGCGTTGATTTGGGCGTTGTGGTGTTCAGCTGTAATCCGGGGAATTTACGAAGGATCGAGGTGCAAGATCCAATCAGGTCTTTCGGTCAGTGACTTTAAAACGTCGGCACCAGACGTAAGTGATCCTATCTGATTCATACACGTCTCTAAAACACAATCATACACACAAACACACACACATACATACTCAATTTAGGATCTCTCGAAATGAATATAATATAATTTAATTTAGAAAATAAATTATTCTGAACGAAAACAGAATAAATTCATGGGATAATATCAAAACAATTAATGGTATGCTAATGGGGGGGGGCAATGTCCCGAGGCTATATAAGAAAATTGAAAAAATGGAATGGAAAAGGGATGAAATATGAAAAACAATTGAAAACGGTTTTGTCCACCACCACTGGTGGATTCAGGGGGGGGGGAGGGGGGGGGGGAAGCCGGCCCGCGACCACCCCTTGAGAGGCATAATTAAAATTTGTAATGTAAAAATGCAGTAAAAAAGAAATGTGCCCCCCCCCCTTTTGAAAGTGAAGACCCTTTGTTATGCTTGTCAAATTTTTCGTCGGGAAAATGTGCCCCCCCCCCTTTTTGGAAAATCCTGGATCTGCCCCTGGTCACCATGAAGTCAAAGAAGTCGAATTCATCTAAACGTACATTACCCCTGTCCTCGAAAACAACAGCCTGCTAAACATTCATGACACGTGACAAATTGGTACTGAGAGACTTAATTGTAAAGCAGACAAATGTCTTTATTAGCCATGAATAAAGTTACAAATACTAAAAAAAAAAGATAATTTAGATATTCACAATATCAATGAGACCCGTAACATGGACCTGTGAAAATAGCATAGTAAAACATTCGAGTGCAATCATAGTAATTCTCTTTGAAACTGAAATGTAATTTATTTACATGTAGAGACATTCAAAAATGTTAATGTTACTAATATATGTAAATATTGAGCAGGGTAGCAGCAATCATAATCTTAATCGTATGTCAGTTTTCCACAGGTCCAAAACAAATTTCCCGAAACTGAATCTCAAATTTCCTGAAATTCATATACATTTCCTTGAATTTTTTAATTGAATTTTGTAACCAAAATCGGACAATAACAAAGCGAGCCTAAACTTGGTCCGAGAGACCAAAATCAAGGAATTTAACTTTTTTGTTGAAATCACTTTTTAAAAATAGATACAAATATAAATACAACAAATTATAATATAACATCAATATTGAAGTTCTTACGTAAAATTGTAGTTGTAATTTTCTGATATCCTGGAATTTCCTGGCATTTTTTCATTTCCCGAAAATTACCTGAAAATGATCTGGATTTCCCGGAATTCGGGAAATTTCTTCAGCGTGAAAACACTGTCGTACGTAACTGCCTCGGCGATTCGACTTGTATCGTTCAGCACTGATGTGATAACTTTATTTACGTACTTACATTTACATTTTTGTTTGTTTGAAGATTTCAATTTTGTATACCTGACATTGAACAGAAAACATATTTCATGCTTGAGTGAGCCCCAAACGTTGAACCCTTTTTCTCCGTTCTCTTTGAAACTCTCACTAATCTCTTTTACATTCAATCAAGTAATTGAGTGGATTATCGTTTGTCAATTTTGATTAATTACGTATCATATACAGTGCCGGCCGCGGGAAACGTCACAGTGCCCCCTAGGGCGAACGCGGTAGCCCGTAGCGGACATTTGAGGGGAGCGGACGAGGGAAGACGCCCGCGTCCGCTCCCCTAGGACATGAGTGCCCTAGGGGAGCGCCCTCGTCTATCCTAGGGTGTTTCCCTAGGATGTTCGGCCGTGCATTATTGGTCGAAAGAGGAGGTCTGATTTGACACATTCGTTCAAGACTGCATGTGATTTTTATTTCATATCAAGCATAAGTTTTCGATCATTTATCGTGGATAAAATCTGTTATGAAAATTACAAAGTTTTGGGTTGATAACTGGGATTTTAGGCTTTTTCACCGAATGACTTATTGTGTTCGATTACACACTGGCACCAGCGTAAAGGGTCCTTTCCTATGAATATTCCTCCCGTGGTGTCCGTTATTTCATTCACTGACATGGTTAGTCGTGATCGTAAATGAGTTTCTGACAAAGGAGCAGGTATTTGTCGATGTTGACCCTATATTCCGGAGGTCGTCCTAGAACTATTTACTCTTCTTTCCCTGCATGGTCATCCTTTTATATATACCCTGACATGCCTTTCAGGCGCTGATCTACGAGATGCAGATAAAAGGGAGAAGAAGAAAGCAAAAATAAAAGAAAATGCGAAAAGGAAGGATCGATGGATTGAAGACGAGAAGGAAAGAGATAAGAGAAATAGAAAAAGTGAGAGAAGGGGAAAGGGGAGAAAGAGAAATTAGAGGGGGCTTATTGTTTCATGGTAATATGGATACCCTATAGTTCTGCAGTACTTAGTTATGAAACTTGTTTACTCAGTAATGCTCACGCGTGATGATTAAAAGGATTTTCGTCTATATAGAGGTGAACCGGGACGGGGCTTTCATTCTTTAACTTGGCTTGACTAACTCCTTTGTTCCCCGAAAAGAATTGTTAGGTTTGATAGTTAGCGTTTGCGTGAGCACCCACCAAAACTCTTAACAAAAGAAAAGAATGGTTTGTATAGCTCCATTCTTGCTTTGTCGGCAAGTGATAATTAACTCGTTAAGTACCCATTCCACACACTACGTCATAGTAGCTTTCGAAAACATACTTTTACTTGGGTATGTGTGGCTAAACATTGAAGCTAAATGTGCTAAAAGAATTAAATAGTTAAAAAATGTTTATAACTTTAATTGATGTCCGACTAATCTATCAATATAAAACCGCAGTTCGTAAATATGATAGTTTAATATTTACTTCGACGTCAATTATTTGTGTTATTATCATCATGTAGGTGTATCAGGGATATTAATATTCGTTTTGATCCCATCTATAATTTTGTATAAAATTGCGCGAAATATATGCGTTGTTCTCATCATGAAGCTGGAACCCCTCTTCATGCTTCTCCTTTATTATTTCCACTACTTTCATCTCTTCCCAATTCGAATATCTACCAATGTAACTTAAAAACCGCAATAGAGAGCAGGTAATGTAATCAGATGTTTTAGCAAAAAGATAAATCTGTTCCATCTGTTACATTGAGGTAAATTTATACTTTTATAGGGTGAGGGTTTTAGAGACCCGATTTGAACCGAAATGAAAATAATATCCTCATTTATTGTTGCTAACGCATCAACAAATTAATCCCCCCCCCCATTTCTATGAACATCCTGTCATAAATTGGGAAGCGGATGTGATCAAAGGAGATCAAAGGTGTGGGTGGGGAGCAAGACTCTACCAGACTGTTGACAATAACAAAAGAACCAAATAACAAATCGATGAGCACAACCAGTTTTGCTGGTGTTCGCTTTTTGCACGTCTACTTTGTATGATCTTGGTCATACTAGTATTGTTTTCAACGTACCTTTCATTCCCTTTATTAGGGTTTTTTTATCAACCATGTAAACGAATTGACGATCCCAATATTGACCGCACGTTTGTTTTAACATAATGAGAATTCGCAAATGCCCTTGATATTCATAATTCTGTTTTATTTTAAGTTTGTCATTAATGTTTGTTAACATTCACTCTGTTAATAACTTGTCAATTTCGATTTACCAAAAAAAATCAAGTCTGCTTATTAATGTCTTTTATCTATTTTAATTCTTTTTTTGTTGTTGATATGCCTTTCTTTCTTCTTTCCTAATTCCACCCTGTGCACCCCGTTAAAACTCAATGAAGAATGTTTCAAATGTTTTCTACTTCTTACACTGTTCATAAGGAGATGGGATTATGTGTATAGTTCACGCTGAAGGAAGAGGAATGGGTACGTATGGAAAAAAAACTTATCCCAAAAGATCTCCATGACATTAAATCACAATTGTGTCCTACTTTCTTTTTTTTTTACAAGTTTGTATGATACATGTATGTCTACCACGTAAGGCGTAAGGAAAAAAGTTTACCTAATGCATCAAATTAGATTAATTGATTAGATTCATTGCGGTAAATGAAAAATAATGAATTCGATGTTCCAGCCAGGGTGACCAGATTTCACAAAATTAAATACGGGACAATCGACAAAGCACTATGTACCATCGGATCGACCGAGCCAGGCCAAAAAATCACCAAAAAGGCTACACAATGTTAGACTTGTTAACGTAATATATTAAGAAAGGGGAAGGGAGGGTGAGCGGAAGAAAGAAAAGAGAAAAAAAAAATGAGGAAACAAGAAATGAATTGAGAGGAAAGAGAAAATAAGGAAAATTAAAAGGAAAAAAGTTTGAATAAAAGGATGAAGGAAAGAATAAAAGACAGATAACGGTTCCCGTCATTACTTGAAATGAATAAAGAAAGAAAGAATTAAAATAAAGGAAGGGAAGATGAATAAATGTGTGAAAGAAAAAAACATAAGGAGAGAAAAGAGAAAAGTAAGAAAAATGGAGGAAAAGAGAAAGAAAGAAAAAGAATTCCTTCATTATTTGAAAGAAACAAAGACAGAGGAAAACAGGAAGGAAGCAAAGAAGGGAGAAAGGGAAAGAAGGAATAAGGGAAAATTAAAAGGGGAAAACGTAACTTAAAAAATGAAAGAAAAGAAAACAAATAACATCTAAAATAAAAAAAAATTAATCTACAATAGATTCCGATCACGCTAGTTTAAAAACATAATGGTCTATCACAAGATAACCAAAGTACATGCACATGTAAACATAATGCATGGTACGTATCCTAGGGTTCCCTAGGATAAGTGCGGGCACGGCCAATATTATAGAGCACGCAGGAAACTGCGGGCGGGGCTAAACGCCCTAGTCTGCTCCCCTTGAATACCCTCGGTTAGACGCGAAAGCCCCCTAGGGTGTTTGCGTGCTCGGGCGTGACGTTTCCTGCGGCCGGCACTGTAACATCTACTCTTAAACAATTGCACTGGCTCCCCATTAAATTTCGAACACAATTCAAAATTCTTCTCCTAACATTCGAATCTCTTCATGGACAAGTTCCAAAATTTCTCTCTGAATTAATCCAGGAATACACTTCCAGCAGGTCCCTTTGTTTAGCAAATCAAATTTCTTAATAGTAAAAAAAAGCTAAATCTAAACTTTTCAAGCTCTGCCCCACGTATTTGGAATACTCTTCCACCTTCCTTTCATTGTATCCCAAATATCACATCGTTTAGATATCAAACTTAAAGACGTATCTCATGAAAAAAAGCATATTCGACATTTACCCATTTACAGTGTCTTTGATATTTTGAGTTTTTTTTTGGCTATATGATTTCTAATTCACTTTTGTTTGTATATTTCCTATGCTCTACATTGTAAAGCGTTTTGATATGGATTTAATGAAGAGCGCTATATAAGACTAAGTTATTATTATTATCATCATCATCATTTTAAATCTCAGGATGATTTTTTTTTTATTACGAAAACGCTCAAAAATTATTGTGGGTGATTTATTGTTGGTTTGATATGGTAGGTCACATCATGATGGTAGCTACGCACAATATAGGAATAGATTCATGAAAAAATAAACATAATCTTTATGTATTTAATCACATATTAAAAGTGCAAAGGTGATATCCTTCTTCTCTGTCTTATCTTTCGGCGCAACCAGGTACTGTCTAAGGGTCCTTGTTGGTTTGTAGCACACCCTAATGCCAAAATGACTGAAATTCCTACGAAAGGCTTCGGATAATATCCTTTAACGTACGGAAGTACAATCTGTCCTTTGGGTGGCTTGGGGTAATCCTTTTTAGGCGGAGACTTTCCTTAGCTGAGTTATCGATCTTGTTGAAGACCCAACTAGGTCTTGACATCAACAAGGTACAAGTGCTGGACAGGGAGCTGCGGTACTTCGAGAGAGATGTGAAAGAGGCCATCTACATCCGGGCGTTCAGGCCTTCTCTCAACAGAGACGGGGGGCAATACAAGCTTCCGAATGTCTACGACCCAATCATCGACCATTACGTCACTAAGGTCAAATCGGGTCACATCGCTGACGAAGGTTGCAGTTAGCAGCCGAAAATTTCAAGGTAACTCATCGTTATTTTCTGTTTGTTTGTGTTGTGAACCAAAGTTCAACAGAATCGTTATGGTGATGTCTTATTGAGCGCACATATCGTCCGAAGACGCTCATGTCGCTGGCCCAGTAACATTTCCTTTGGATATATATACAAAAAGCTACAAATATACATGTAGACTAAGTCAACAAAGAGATCTAAAGTTACTACAAATAAGAAAGGGTACATGATTTACAAAAATACAGTTTTACATCACCCACCGGAATTCCTAGCTACATCCTGGTGGGGGCCTGGTGCCCTTCTGATTGCTGCTCTGGTCAAAGGGACATGCCCTGTCAGCTCAGTACTCACAGGAACTCCAGCAAATAATGACACCAGCCCCCATATAGGAAGCTAGCCAGATCAGTGAGTGATGACAAAACAAGATAAGGGCCCATATTCTGAAGTCGGGTTTAGCTTAGAACATGGTTAACTCTGTACTAAAATCATGGGATGCCATGTACTAAAATCATGGGATGCCAAAAAATTAAAAAATCCTTTTTACAATATATTTCTTCTTATGTTTACTATTTTGTTTCCTTTTGCTTTCATAATGAAGGAAAATACTTGAGATATCATTCACAGACAATTATGGATAATTTGAGTGTCAAATGAGTTAATATATTGGATGTGTGCTATTAGGGATTTGTGCCCCAATTGGCTCTCCATAGTTAAAACAAAACTTTAAAGCAGGGTTTAATTTAAACCTGAGTTCAGAATATGGGCCTAAGAGTGGACTCTGCATGTATACAAAGCAAATTTTACTTCTAATAAACGTGGATTTAGATGTCGAAGGCATTATAGGTTGAACAAATGGGTCTTTAGATGTACTTTAAAAGTGTCATGCACTTTAATGCAGTGAATTGACTGAGGAAGTTGATTCCACAACTTGGCTGCAACATGTGTCAGTAAATGGGAAATACTGTTAGCATAGGCCTAAGTGATCTACTAGTAATCTGAACATGCATCCCTTCTCCAATTTTGGTAAGTGACGTTGAAGCCGTCAACGTATTAAAACTTCAAAAACCCAAATAAAATAAGATACCAAATACAAAACGGACACAGTGATTTTGACGACAAAGGACATACGACTTACGAGAAAGTCAGTAAGTGATTGTGCCATCGGCAACTTACTACTAACAGCGATTAATTGCCGCCTAATGTTTAATAAAGAGCATCCACGCTCACACGCAACGTTCTAATCTACTGCTGATAACGAACGCGACGTGCTTATCTCTGTACAACAGGGCCCGTCTTACAAATATTTACTATTCATCCGATCGACTTCAAGTATAAGGAAATCCATCAATGACATAATTTTTCTTTATAAATTTTGCGCAATGCCCTTTGAAAACAAAACGAAGCGTACTGAATTGTCAAGAAAACAGTGAATGTATGAATATACATTATATCTGGAAAATATTTTGAACATGTATTTCATATGTTGACGATGCTGGCTTTACATAGTTGCGGTTGATTGAATCAATCGTAAATCTTTGTAAGACGGGGCCAAGATTTCACGAAATCACGAACAAATTCATAAACAATACAGAAAGATTTGAGGAAATTTTAATATGCCACGAGTCTTTGTATTATATTACTTTTTAAGTGTGTACGCATGTGGAAGATATTGTACTGTTTTAATTTACTCAATCAAGTTTGTTCAAAAAGGAAATGCAGGACAAAACGGCGTTCCAGACAGGGTCTTATGGGATGCGGGACACATTGGTGATAAACGAAAATGTCCCTTTAAATCTGGGATGTCTCAACCGATGGGGGGTGCTCCATATATGATTTTTCGAGAGTGATTAGTTCCATGGGTGTCAATCGGTATTCTCGGTGGGGGGGGGGGGGTGATTGACACAAATGTTCTTGTGGATGGGGATCTTTCAACATTAGCCACACTAAAATCACAAGTTAGGACATTTGGGAGTGGTTGATATGCATGGTGTTCTTGGAAATTCCTTCATTGTTACAGTGTACTGTACTTATATAATTTTTTTGAAAATTCAATTTGTGTTACAAGTAAGCCTATTCTAAACTCATACGAAAGAAAAAATGACAAAAATTGTCTGGACCATGTACAAAGTGATCTGTTAATTGAGCATGATGTATACAACTTCTCTCTTAAATCTAACCCGACTGGCAATATCTTTTTTCTTCTTAATGCATGATGATAAAATGCAGATTCGGACCAGCGCGTTTTGTTAGATATGAGCAAAGAGAAATTCTTGGTAGCTTGTTAATTTCGCGCATTGGAATTTGGTTACAATTGCTTTTTATGACAGCGATGCCTGGCGATTTACTTATTTTACATAACAAAAATGAAGTGATATTCAACGTTGAAGATTAAATGGGACAAAAATCATGCACATTGGATGTGGGGAGGGGTAAATCTGAGAAAAGTTATTTTTACTTTTTCAAGATCTACCCCTCTAGGATTTACGTCCATGGGGTTTTCCCCGTTTATCTTGCCACCTTTTACTCCCATTTATTTTTCCACCCTTTTGAATTAATTGATTTATTAAAATTAATTTATTCACCACTGGTGGGATGGAACACCCTATCAACAAAAGTTGTTTTTCGTCGGGGTCCTTTTATGTCATGTGTTAAAAAATATCATATACATAAACATTCATTCTTTTCCATCTTTAACCTCCACCCATCTGTTTAAAAGTCCTGGAAAAGAATGTTCACAAATTGCGAGGGAAACAAACTGATTGATGGCATACTATAATCATCACTATAATCATCATGATCAAACTTTTCATTTTTTCATCATCATTATTATATTTTTTCTACCCTAAATTATTGGGGGGGGGGGGATGATAATACATGCCATCCCCCACTTGAAATATTGGGAGGGGGGATATATCCCCCCATCCCCCCCCCCCCCCCGTGATCGACACCCATGGTGATTACAATCCATTGTAAGATCTTGTAAACTTCTGTTTAAAGTAACAATAGTTTCTCTAGAGGTATTTGATAAGATTTTTTAAAAAAGACGGATAAACCACTAATGTTACTGATAGCTTTAAATCAGAGTATCGCGTGGTCGAATTGCCCGCTTTTTTAAGGCTTGGTCCCACTGCACTTTATAGGATGCACTTAGGATGTAAAACGGAAAAGAATCTTGTCATCCGTTGGCAAACGTTATGTGTCCGTTGTGTATTCTTTGCATACGTGTTTCATACGATCGATATCCATCGAGCATCCATTCACTGTGATTTCATTGTTCGCCCGTTTTGTCCATTGTTTGGAGCGAATGGGGCCACCCCAAAATTTTGCTTGTCCGCTGTATCCGTTATGAGTACGTTTTGTGTCTGTCGCCCAGTGGGAACAGGCCTAAACCCCCCCCCCCCTAAAAAAAAGAAGCTTAATCGAGCCCGGTAGGCATGGTTAAGACCATTTTTAGCTTGTCGCAGCATTGGTGACTAGCAAGAATTCATCCCAGCGAGTGGAGGATGTGCATACCATATTGCGGGAATGACTGACTGAATGTACACATTTTGTATTGTTTTTATCGTGAGAAATAAAATCAATCAATCAATCAATCAATCAATCAAACAATTAAACAAACAATCAATCGATCCATCAATCAATCAATCAATCAATTAATCGATCGATCGATCAATCAATCAATCAATCCCATGACTTGGATAATAATAAATCTACAAGCGCTTAGATCATTAGATAGTAAAACAATGTATGTTTTAACTTGTACTAGAATCAAATTATCATTTGACACTGTCCACGTGGATTATGAAGATGTAGCGTTTACCAGGAACAATCTGCAGTTGAAATTATGGTTCGTATTTATGCATGAAAAGAGAGCATCAGAGGAAAGAATCATTGTTACGCAATCTTTTTGCGTTAGAAATATAGTAAGGATCCCCATTTGTCGTCTGTGGTTGGGAACTCTCTGCATCAAGTGCTTGTGTAACAGGGTAATTATTGATAAGGCTGAAACTTCTCTGTATGCCTGGTGATCGAGGAATGTCGGATGAGCAGGGTGAGTCGTGTATCGCAGAGGCAGGCTCTAGGCCGCGTCTCTGCGTCGGTCTATGACCAAGACTTTCCCCCGGATGCGGATGAAAGCGCCGTGGTGAGGAATTGAGTTCAGGTGATTGGATTTCTGATCCAAGGTTTTCATCTTGAGCGTGACACGGAAAACGTGTTGGTGAAATGTTGAAAAGCTTTTCCTCCATAGATTCATCCCATGCATGTTTCACTGAGTGATCAGTACTGAGGATGGTCTTCATGTGAATGCCTGGTGACCGACGAACGTCGGATACGCAAGGGTTCTGCTTTGCAGGGTCAGACTTTCTGTCGCGTCTCCGAAAGAGTTCAAGGTCGGTGTTTTTCTCGGGTTGTGGAGACAATGGTGATGATAGAATGATCTCAGGTCTTTCGATTCCTGATCCAAGATGCTCATCTTTTGGGTGACATCGAGAGCCTTTCGCATGGTCAGATGAAATATTGAGCAGCATTTCTTCCACAACATCGTCCGATGCATGTATAACTGGACGATTAATGTCGTGGCCAGGATTACTTTGGATTTCAGGTGACCGAGAGTTGGCGAATCGGTAAGAGATATTGGTTCCGCAGCCAGACTCTTGGTTGCCCCCTTGAATCGATTTGTAGTCGGGATTCTTCTCAGGTCGTAGGTGAAACAGCTGTGATGACGGAGTAACGTCAGGTGTTACCATTCCCGATTCAATATGTTCCTGTTGTGTGTGATATAGAGAACGATTTGGTGAGGTATTACGTAACATTTCCTCCATAGTTTCGTCCCACGTAGGTTTCTCTTGGCAATCATCTGTAAGGTAGGACTTCGCTTGAATGTCTGGTAACCGGGGAATGTCCGATTGATGAAAGGTGCCCGATTCAGTCCCTGCACCAATATTGATAGCAAGGTCATTCACCCGCTGGGAATTATCACCCATCCGCTTCTGACCACCTTTCTTGGATGATGGGATACTCACCGCAGTACTCGAATTCAGTATTCGTTTTATCTCATTACGTGTTTCAGTTGGAACAAAGCAATGTAAAGCGGTAAATATTATACTATGAATAACCATATATACAATAAATAAAATCTCGACACTTTGGTCGTGAGGTAAAAATAAAAAAGCATGTCCAATAGTCAAATAAAGACACAATAAAATGCTATCGCCAATTATGACCGATTTTCGGATGCTCGTTTTCCTTCCCTTATCGCCCTGTTCGTCTTCAGGTTCAGGTGAAATCCGATTAGAAGGAAATTTTAAACGGATCAGTATCATTCCATTGGTCAGGAAAATAAGAGAGAAAGGGATGGTAACGCCTCCTGTCATAGACTGTGTATATAAGAAGCACCTGTAAAGAGTAAACATAAATCTTGCAATGACAGTGAAAACTCTTCTGCAACCCTTCCTGTCAAATATACGCCACAATATTTTCCGTAATGTAAAGAGTGTGCACACGTTACGAAAGTATATTATTAATAGATTAAAAACAAAAATCGGCGAATTCGACACAAAAGATTGCACAGTATGCCATTTATACTATCCTCAGATTGGCAAATATTTATGTTACAATTTCACGAATACCGCAATTTTTATGAAAAACTCTGCAGGCCTACAATTTTGAACCGTTGTAATGTTCGCAAAGTTTCAAGGCGATATATTTCCACTTTGGGTTAAAACGAGCTTCAAGGCGTGATCTGCCCTGGGAAGCGGGGATGCTGCGTGTATTATTCTCCATAGGCAGCACCCCCTGGAAATCAGGAAGGCGTGACTAAATAGATGAATGTAACCAAAATGACCTTCATTTGTATTGAAAACCTATTCATTTTGTACACAGTAAAAAAAAATAGCGCGTTGTTTAAGCCCGTCACTCTAACAACAAGTTGTTTAAACTTTTTTGTAATTGTTTAAACTTTTAAACAACTTGTTTAAAAAGTTTACACAGTTGTTTAAAACGTTTAAACAGTTGTTTAAAAGGTTTAAACAATAGTTGTTAGAGTGACGGGCAAAACAACGTGCTTAGAATTTTAAACAGCGTTTTTACAGTGTAGTGAAACCATTTTTTTTTGCTTGTCAACTTTGTTGCGACCAAAATAACCTCATTTTAAATTGAAACCTTTCCAGGGCCCTGCTTAGGATATATGTCATTATTTAAAATATCAAAGGAGAAAGTGATTGGTAGGGTCAGCACTGATTATCTAAAATAAATCACGAAGCAGAAACTTATATGAAGACGGGACCATATGTTGACATACATATTCATGACCCTGAAAACATTGCCAAAAGAATATATGGCATAAGAACACTTAAGAATGGGGGAATAGGGAAAGTTATGGTTGGTTCGATATGATAGCAGCAATAATCACATGATGCAAGGAAAATACTGCTCACCCTTTTATGAAAACATAATCACTTGTTGAAGACAAAGTTGTAATAAACACGAGGAACGCAGGGAGAGCTAGAAAAGTGAGTAGAAAATCAAACATTTTATACACTTTTCTAGTACATTTAGAAAATGTATTTTATGTCGTCCAACGAAATTATAATGAACAATGCCACGTAGATTAAAGTCTATGTAGTTTGAAAAAAAAAACATAAACATATAATACAATATCATTATGAAGAGGTACAGGAATCTAAATGGAATCTATACTAATAATGTCTAAGCCTTAATGTTTTATCTTAGAAATGGGATATGAAAATTCATTTTCACCGTTCAGATGAAAAAATTGTGGACAATTCATCTTGCACATTGTGTGCAAAATTATTAATTATGAATTATAATTATTACAATATCACTTTTAATATCCTACATGTAAATGACATTCATGCAAAGCCTTTTTTTCTTGGGTGACGACATAATCATACAATTTGATTAGCGTACAGCATGCGACAACAGCGTGAAAATAAGTAAATAGAAATTAAAACAAATTACCTAAAGCCAATAGCAAAGCCTTCTGCCGGTAAGACCTGGACTGGACGTTTCGGATCCTAATGAAGGTAAAATACATCTCAGAGACACGCAATGTTATCAAGCATGCGGATAGCAAGGCAGTGTAGTGGCAAATCACTAACACGGCCACACATGCTCTCCCTTCTACTTCCGGGTCAGTCAGCCAATGATCAAGTGATATGAGACACAAGAAGGAGACGTAAAAACAAAGCAACGAGATAAACTGGCCGATCAACACCTTGCCACGTGTTGAGTTTCTGAGCTTCCTGCATAAAAAGTATGAAGAGAATTACAGAGAATACAAAATAAAAGAGACATTTACTATAAAGTACTATGATTCCTCGATGTCTGATTATTATGAACTATCACAAAGTTATGAGATTCATGGAAAATCAATATGAATTATTTCCCATCAGTGACGGATCCAGCTGAATTCAACACAGTACTATGGACCTGCCGATATAAGGAAATGTAAGGTTTCTCAAACGTTCCGAAAGGTTCGTAAAATGTTTTTTGAACCATTTTTGAACGTTTTGAATATTTTTAAAAGGCTTTCTTACGTGTATAACAGTCAAAAGGTTTTTAGGAGGTCCTTAAAACCGTTGAATATTTTTTTACATTTAAAACGTTTTAAAAAGAACGAAAACCTTCCACAAACAGACGTCCTAAAAGATGTTTTGACTAAACGTCCAAATAGCAAACTTGGGACTGTTTCAAGTACGTTCATAAAACGTCAAAATTTTAACTGGGGGTCGACTATTGTGATTGTGCAAAAACGATATGCAATGTGATATTGTTTTGTGACAAACCCGGCTTGTTCCGCCACTGCCCATGCAACGTTCAGTGTTGCTAATGTAATTTCTAGAACTGATGGAAACCCCTTGTTTTATGAAAGGTGTCAGCGCAATACCAGAAGTCTATCGATCTGTAAGAGGTTACATGATGGAGCATAACGGAACATTCTGATCAGACAAAACTTAGGAGGGGCAACCATTACATTTAACAAATTTGCTCCACTTCAACTCTTTGATCCGATGGAGCACTTACGGAGATAAAAGATATATCATAAGAGGGATAACATTCCCAACTTGAGAGATGGATCCAGTGTAGAGTACTATGCCGATATGTGAAGTGTTTGCTGTAAGCGGTTGGCTGAAATTCAAATTCTGTAAGAAACAAAACATATGATTTTCAATCTTTCAACAGATCTAATTTTATGTGCATTTTTAAGATAAAATGCAATTATTGACAGTGTAAAGAGTATTGATACCGGTGTATGATTAGGACAACGATCCTAGGATCTGATTGGTTTCCAATGTCAAGGGTGCTACACTTTGATCTCATCATTCCATTTTTATTTTAGATAGAGGATGCGAATTTCCGATGACTACTGAATTACAGCTTGTCATAGAAAGCTAATTATGTTCCCAAGTAATCATTGATTTCTGCCATTTTTATGAATAGACCTTTTAAGTGACACCGATCATCAAAGTATTGTAGATATCGGAATTTAAATATCCAAATTAATGACTCAATCAAAGAGAGATATTTTAGGTAAGGAGAAGATATTTACATTAACTGTTCGGTCGTTAAAGAAAATGCTTACTTGAAAATCTGGCGAAATTGTTATTTTGTCAGTTGAGTACGCATTATCTGTATTGTTGACTCTATTCACATTCCTTGTGGACAATGCTAGTGAAGAAGACCGGTTTTCATTCAGTACAAATCCCACCTGGGTGCCACCTGTATTTGACGATGGTCCAACAATTGTGTCGGTTACCAGAAATGTTCCCATACTGCTTTCTGTCGTCGGGAGAGGCTTGGTTCTGTATTTTTCCATCGATGTCACTTGTAACATACTTTCCTTCGTTGTAGAAACTTTTATTTTGTCCTCCACTGTTGGCAATGCCCCTGGAGAATTGTCCCTCGGTGGCAACAATGAAATCGTGATAGGGAGTTTTGCCTTCAATCGTGTAGTGATGCTTGCTACAGAGTTAACATCAAAAGAAATGAAAACGCTATTTTCATTATATCCTCCTTTTTAATTTCGGTTTAGCATGTCAACATTTTTTATAGTGCCACAAGTTTCAACACATGAAGAATTTACATTCACCCTCTTCATAACAGGAATACATCTTAAATACATGCCATATGAATATTGATGATGATGATGATGATGATGCACAGCATTTGTATAGCGCCATATATCTGTCAAAGACATCCAAAGGCGTATATTTGTAGGAGCCAGCCAATCTGGGTCGCCTAAAGACCATATATTCACAGACCATATATTCACAGACCATTACCTGAGTATGCCCCTCTTCTATGGATAGATACCCATAAGACGCCTACTTTCTAATCAAGCCAGTGGTAGCAAGCTACATAGTCGCAACTGATGAAAGGGGGAAAGATTTTATTTCAGAGACAGCTTGGATGTACCTATCTTTCCGAAACTTATCAGAAGGGATAATTTTTAATGGTTGATGCAAATAATACTCACCAATCGACGTCATTATTTCATCAGGTATAGTCATCGATATAGGATCCGGAGTCAATCTGTCTGGTCCGGTGGTAGGAACTACGACTACTTCGGTCACGATGTTGGTCTGAACACTTGTCTTATAGATAACCGTCCAAACTTGACTATCGGTAGAGATAGACATTTTTGTGATAGACACGGTATCTGAAGCCTCCGCATCCATTGAGTATGTAGGTGTATTGATAATAACACCTGGTACTAAGTCATTTCCACTTTCTGAGTTGAGTTGCATTGTAGGCGACAGCGGGGATTTCGAATCGCTTCCCATCTTATCGTTTGGTTGGAGTGAAAATGAATTGGTCTTGGAAGAAGTCCCAGGTGTATCTTCATCCTCCGTTCTGGCTAACGCTGCAAGTCCTTTGCTCCAGTTATTAACTATAGTAGAAACATAGTTTGTTGCAGGTAAAAATTTTCTTGCAGTGGTCCCTTTGCTTTCATCAGTTGGAGTGGAAATATATTTGTATGAAGGTAAACCTTTAGTGGTTCCCTTGCCTCCGGTAAAGTGGGAAACGTCATTCCTGGTCGCAGATGTGGTAGGCTCCCAGGATCCAGTAGATGCAGGATCAACATAATTCTTCGAATGTAATTTAGTATTTCCATTAGCTCCAGTACCTAGAGAAGGAGCGTCATCAGTAAAAATCACTGTGACAGATTCAGTGGCTGTATTAGATGAAGCTGAAACATCATTCCCGGAAGGCAATCCTGTCTTTCGCTTGGTTCCTGTATTTAAAGTTACAGCGTCATCCATGCTAGTTATTCGGGTAATTCCTATAGATTCAGTATTCGTATTCCCAATAGTAGATGAAGCATTGGCCTGACTGTTATCAAATGAACCATTTCCTTTGGATCCAGTACCCCCAGTTACATCATTACTTCGTATTCCCTTTAATCCAGTGCTTCCAGTAATAGTAGCAAAATTCTTCATTGGATATAATTGGGTGGTTCCCCTATTGTGGGGAAAATTAGAAACATCAACGGTCGAAGTAGTTTCCTCTGTGATTCCGTTGACAGCATTACCCGTAGTTTCAATTCCATTTGTTGTAGATAATGGTTTGATTTCTTCAGTTCCAGAAAATGTAGAAACGGTACCACTTCGTACTGAAATACCCGTGTCTTCGGTACCTGCAGTAGTAAGGTCACTCATTAAAACTAAAGTGGAATCTCCTTCTGCTTCTGATTTTTCCGTGGCATCGCTTGACATCTTTCCTTCAGTACCTGTAGGAGGAACACTATTCGTCGAAGTAACTGTGGTCGTAACGTCCTCGATAACAGATGATGTAGTAGCAGCACCATTAATGAACGGTAATGGGGTCGTTACTGTGCTTTCAGTAGTCGTTGTGGAAATCGTTGTGGTAACATCACTCGTAGAGGATAACGTTGTAGATCCCATGGTTGTAGGGGCTGTCGAAAAACAACAATAGTGAATTTGTACTTTACATTCGCTGACATAATATGCGATTGTAATATAAGGCCATAAAGGCATAGCGAAAATATTTTGATTTCTGTTTTCATGATTTTTCGAGTCTGGTGTAGATATATTATTCATTTTGGCATATTTATGTTCAAATATGATGCAATATCGAGATTGGTTTACGATTTGGTAGGGTTGAAATAATGTTGGTTGTTATGAAAATCTTTACCAGAGATTGCCATTGATTTAAAAATAATGAGAGCAAACTAGGATGCACATTATTTTGTAATATCTGCTTTTACTTTATTTTCTAGGTGTCTTCAATACGTCGGGTGGTGCTTCATATTCATATGTGATGTTTGTAGATTGCGCATAGTCTTCACGACTGCTGGCAAGTTCTTGTGCTAGACAAGATTAGTCTATTGTTTTAAATGGGAGAGATTTTTTTTCGGAAACCCTCATCAGGTTATGGGATTATTCTGTATTTGATAGATGCTCGTCTAAAAAAGTATCGCACAATCCTTGGGCTTCAACTGTTAGCTGATGGATATCGAAGTGATTGGAAAACCAGGACGTGGGAACGAATTAAAGAATGGATCTCGAGTCGTGAGTAAGGTCTTGGGTAACTGACGAACAGCTTTAAGAAAGGAACCCTGAATCTTTGACCCGTCTTGTGCACAATACACCGACAGTCGATTGAGAAAGATTTATTTCGTCGTCACACCAGAGTACTGACTCCACCATTTATTTCGATTTGGTTTCATTGCTATTACTGCAACATGAGTGAAGTAACTCGAATGAAAAATAGGGTTATCATCCCCCGCCCAAAGATTCCGGACGGCATTACGCAACAAAGATGACTCAGTCTGACGATGCTTTTCACTAGTTAATCTGTACGTACTTACGCTCATCACATAGCAGGCTGGCATATCGACCGTTGCAATAACCGATCTGGAATTTTCTAAGATGACACGCCTTGCTTATACTAACAGGTTCTTGATTATTGCAGTCCAGAGTGTCAATGTGAAAATCTCATTCCGGGTTACCAGAGCGGTTGTCATCGTAAAAAACAAGACACGTGTAGGCTTGTGACCCTGTGAGTGACCCGACTCTGATACACCGGAAATCGAACCCACGTCCTTCAGATTGAAAGACGTGAGTCACATCCACTAGACTACGACGTCCCAATATTATAGTAAATATATCACAAGTGGTTTATCTCGGAGAAAACCGAGGGACTGTCCCGCTGCTATTACTATGGCTTGCCTAGCAAAAGTTTGTTGCGGAGTTGTAAATAGTGAGGCGAGGTTATCCCGGGATAGTTTATTGCGGGTCCGAGAATTCACACTGAAGGCAACACCGCTACAGTCTCGGGACAGTCCTGGGACTGTATGGTGTTGAGGCCAGTGTGAAGATAGTCGGAACGAGGTAGAGTGGTAGGAAATGATTACATAACATAAAAGACAATGGTCTTAACCTGGTCCACAAAATGCAGCGGCGGGACCATACGTAGAATCACACCTCTCCTTCAGACGGTACGCCCTGCACTCAGTGATATCGTGCTCCTCACCAGTACAATGTAACTTGTCAATGAAGATTGCTGTACCACTTTGTGTTGGGAATACCATACTGCCATTCTCCATTATCATGAAAGCTCTGTCATATCCAAGAGAACGGCAGACAATGTCCCCATTATGGAAATTAAATCCTTTACCGCACACTTTCCGCCAGTCATCCTTAAGGAAGATCTCGACTAGTCCGTGATGAGATCCGTTTCCCCCTTCCAGCCTGACCCTTACTTCAGGCGTCTCACCTTCATAATAATATTACGAGAATGATGATGATTATGGTTAAAAAATCACAATAGTGATACTATCATTACTCACGATAATAAATGTAAAAGCACTATGATGATAGTTATATTGAAAAATACAAATGAATATATCTAAAACAAATCACATGAATCGTAAAACAGTGTGCAAACTTTAGCACCGGTCTGGTCTCACCTCGTTTCTATTTTCTTGTGTTTGTGTCATTGTGTGCGTGTATGTCTGGGGCAATTCCACAATATGATCAACCTCTTTGTACGTCCGACCCCCATTTTTCTTAAGTTTTACTTAACTTCATAAACTAACCAAGTCATGGTCATTACAGGCTGTCATAAGAACCAGAAATCAGAGACAGAAAATGTCATGAAGGTCCCACATAATAGGGGGTCGGACGTACATATTTTATGGAATTGCCAATTGTTGCTGACTTAGTCTTTTTTCTGTTGTGTTTCACTTAGTCTTAGCCAGTAGCGTCCGGACTGCCCACACATTCACCGAAACTAAGAATAGTAAAATCTAAAAATAGTAAACTCTCGAGCGAAATAATAACAACAAGAAATGGTGATATACCGCATATTTTTTCACTAATTTAATTTTTGAGAAATTCAATTATTTTTTCATCTTGTTTGAAACCAATGAGTAAGCTATTTTGGCGTAATTTAGCACCAGATTATTCTAGGCATTAGAATAATTTGATGAATGAAAAAAAAACTCACTTGATACACATGTCACACCTGCGCCCTCTCCAGCACTATCTTTACAGTACCCTTCTTCATATCTATAAGATGTGCATGACGCAAGATTGGTTTCCGAGCCTGCGCAGTCTACCTGATCAAACTGCACGAATGTCGTATCATTGGAGAACGTATCGTCGTAGTAGATGACAAAAGCATGGTCATAGCCTAGGTGCCGGCATACGACGTCAGCGGACTCGTATTTCCATAGGTTATTAGCGCAGATCTTGCCCCAGACTCTGGCATGAAATACCTCGACAAGTCCTTCGTGTTCGCCACTACCGCCAGACAGACGAACCTGTAGATTCTCATCTGAACTCATACAAGAAAAATAGTTTTTAAATAAGACGGTGACACGTTGACACGAGTACTCGGCGGCCCTTTTAACCGACTTTAGGATTAATAATTAAAGGGATACGCCAGGCTGAGAATAGTAAACTAAAGTAAGATAAAACAAAGAAATACTGAAAATTTCATCAATATCGGATGAGGAATGACATTTTAATATTTTCCATTATTTCAGTGCATTAGTTCTACGCATGTCTTCATGTTCATAGAGCAAGCTATAACGGAACCGAATCAGCTTCGAATCCATCCGAGTACACGCATTTGGGTGGTTCCGGGAGTACTCTGTTCTCCCTCCGAGAAAGCGAGTTAACTCAGGAAGGTTTTGGGAATATTCGAACCCACCGAAACCATCCGAATTAAGTCGAATTCGGCTAGAATCGGTCCGAATTATTCGGGAGAATTCGGTTTTGGTGTAACCCTGTCTTCATTCTTATTTTAGCATACGAAAATATATGTATTAAAGGGGAATCCAGCCTTGGCCATAAAATGTTGTGTTGGGAAGGAAAAAAATAAATTAAACAGAATGGTGAAAGTTTGAAAGAAATCGGACAAGCAATAAGAAAGTTATAGCTGCTTTAAAATTGAGATCACTAATAGTATGTAGATTTCAAATTGGCAACTAGGTAAGTAAATTATGACAAGGGGCAAGGACAACTTTCCCATAGGCCATGTACTTTATTATCAGGGATTTGTGGTTTTCTCCTAAGTACCCATTCCCCTGGGGCAGTAATCTAAATATAACCCAGGTAGTATATTGTTTTATGTCCTCATGAAAGAAAAATATAATTTGAAATAAAACTTTTGGGGAAAATGACATTTTAGCCATAATATGTATTGGAGTACATGGAAGAGTAGTCCTTGCCTTACATCACTATGACATCCCATATGCGGCCAATTTGAAGTCTCCATGGGTATAGTGATTACCAATATTTACAACTTTTAAAAATTCATAACTTTCTTGTTGTTTGTCCAATATTGTTCAAACTTTCACCTATCAACTTGTCTGATTTTTCTTTTTCTTATAAAAACAAGTTTTTATTTGGGTTGGATTCCCCTTTAACATTTGTCCACCAAGAAAAAAAAAATGAGAAAGACAACTGATAATAATTGCTGCAATTTTCATGCTGCATGAGAGACCTATCCTACGCACATTTATGGAAATATGAGACAATTATGGTTTAATGGAAGAACATGAGCTTTTGTTTCCCTTATCACTTCAGCCCATTTGGCCATAATGACTTTTTGAATACGGGCTAAAATTGCATATATGCCGAGCTGCCCTTTCGTCAGAAAAATAAGGGGTTCCCAATCCAGAAACTTGGAGTATTATTCCGCATGTTCATTAGTCCAAATAGAATTAGCTTGTGCTGTACTCGCTGATCCAACAATGAAATAAGGTTTGCTATTCCGAAGGTTCAAAAGTTCTAAAATGAAATAAGGTTCGTTAGTACGATAACAAATGAACAATAAGTAACCTGCTGCATTTCTAGACCTTATTTTGTTTTCGGATTACCCTATCTTAGAAATGAATAGCTTAATTCCAAACAGAACTAAATCAACTTTTGATCAAAATAGATTTTTATCGATATATATGTACATCTTAGACAAGGCTATTAAATGCATGATATAGCATTGCAAATATTTTATGGAAGATTGAGAAAAAATTATCACAAATTTACTCCAAAAAAGAGCTTATGATTTTTTAATTTTACCACATTACCTAATATTGAGCATTTACTGGTATATGCTGCACTGTAAAAGAAACTGTGTGATTCTACAGGGGAACAAAAGAAGATTTTGCAGAAAGCAATAACAGAATCATTCTGTAATTCATAAAACAGGAATTTTTCTGCAATTTAACAGAACAGGTCTGTTTAAAAAGGGGAAAAGGGTGATTTATTCAATGAAATTTGTAAGATTCCATACACCAAATACCAATTTCCTGTAAGACTACGCAATCTGGTAAGATTGCAGGTGTTCTCGAGACTCTGCTGCAGGAACTTCTTTTATTCTAAGGATAAATTTTCTAACAGTGTATGGCTACAAGTCTACTTCATCAGTCCAAATTTTGACACAAATAAGAGTTTTTCCATTTCAATACGTTTAGATTTAGTTCCTTTTTGGAACAGAAAACATAAGGACTTCACTGTATTTATAAGAGAGAGAGAAAAAATGTTTCAATAGTGAATGGATAAACATCAGAAAAGATGTAAAATTTAATTTGCTAGAAAGTTTTATGCGTTTCATGCTGACTTCCCACTGTTAAACATGTAAACGTGCGTGAACAAAATAGACATTCGAATAAGGTTTCATTCCTAACGGAAATAAATCCATGGATACTATGATTGTAACGATTTCTTAATAATTCAAATTAATTGCTAGATTACAAAACGTTCTGATTAAATTAATTTCAAAGCACTATCAAGATATACATGTAAAAAGACAGTAAGGGGTATTACTGAAAAAGCGCAATCTGGTCGTAGCGCCATTTGGAATAAAACTATTCTTTCATTTTTTTTGAAATTCGGAATAAGAAACCTGTGGGTTAATTAAGCCAGGGTTAACACCAAAACCGATTACTCCCGAATAATTTCGGAACGATTCTAGCCGAATTCGGCCTAATTTGGATGGTGTCGGTGAATTCGAATGCTCCCGAATCCTTCCTGAATTTTCTCGCATTCGCGGAGGGAGAACAGAATACTTCCGAAACCCCCCGAATACGTGTATTCGGATGGATTCACAGCTGATTCGGTTCCAGTGTGTCTTGTTACAACCAATACTGTCGTAGCAACGCATAATGGCACACCAACGCATATTGTCGTAACTTTTCTAACGCATAACGTCACATGTCGCAACGCGTAATGTCGCAGCAAATTGCTAACGCATAACGTCACATGTCGCAACGCATAATGTAACAATGGTATTTTAGTTCAGGACTAGAGTTACAGATAATATATAAACTTTGATTTCACTCAGTATTTTGTAGTAGAAAATCTCTAGAATGAGGAGCTGTAAAGAACTTGTTCTTTGAACCTACGGTTATCACATGAAATTGCAACAGCACCGTATAAGTCTGCACAACGTCGGGTCTTGTAAAGACGACATTTTGTGTAAGTGGAAATCCTAGCACTACAGCTCATTGAATCAAAGAAAATATTTGCATTGTTTGTCGCCTCGCCGAATCCACCCTGTTGAAATATTGCAAAAGCACGGTCATATCCAAGGCTAAAGCAGAGTGTATTTGCGTGTAATGATCGAAAGATTCTTCCGCAAACGAGATTCCATGTCCTATTATAAAAATACTCGACGATCCCTTCATGTGGACCAGTGCCATTTGTCAGTCGGAAGTTGACTCCATAATTGTCTGCAAGTAAAGATGAAAAGAGAATAGTAAACAACAGGCCGTGTCACCTACAGTTCATTCTCAGAATAAAGATGCTTCTGTGTGATCTCCTTGAAACAGAAGATACAGAAACATGTGTTTTTTATGTGGAAGTGTGCAGTGTCCATTCGCCAGCAACAACAGCGCATTTTGGCATCTACTTCGCAGACGCTTTCTGCAACGTTCAGAATCTATTGAAAAAGGGCCGTCAAATCGCAATGGACAGATTAGAGGTCATTGTCGAAAGCTGGTGGACAGGGGCAGCACATCGTCTTAAGCATCGGACCGGACAAAAAATGGCAAATATATCGTTTGTCCAGAGTTCAGGGATCATTTGTAAAAACTTTTGCCATAGAAAAGACTGGCAATTTTTTGCCAGATTTTTTTAATGTGTAATTTTCAATGGCATAATTTTGTTTGCCCGAGTTTTTTATGGCAACAGATATCATGCAACGGGTCCCAGGATGACACTTTTGTTTTGATTCACCGATTTTCTACATAGGCTGTTTTGTTTAACTGCTTTTGACAAAAGCTGCGTTATAGAAAGCGTCTGCAAAGTTATTGCTCAAATGCCCTAAATGACTTAATGAAATTAAATGTCCACATAAAATGTCATGCCTACCTGCATGCCGTTACTCCAACAATGTAGTAAGACAGTGAATCCCGAAAGAAAATATAGGTCTTTAAAAAGTAATAATAATAATAATAATGTAGTTTTTATAATTCAGACCTGTAATGAATCTCAATTCGCCTTACAGAAATAAAATTATACATTACAAATTAGAACAGTGGAAATTATTAAATATTACTCTTAAAAAACAACATATAATGACAAAAATATAAGGAAATATATAATTGAATGCTTCATTGAAGAGAAATAAAAAAATAAAATAACAGGTCCATTTTCGATCAGGCTAGAACGTATATTAAAAAATATCTGCTCGCGCTGATCGCGCTCGCAGTAATTATTTGGTTTATTCATACGCATCTTGTTCAGGATCACAAACAAATTGCTCAAAATGTACAATTTTCATGACAAAATACATGAAATTTCCAATAGTTTTTCAACTCGCGCTTCGCGGTCCCACTATTTAATTTAGTATGTTCTTTTATACGAATAAAGAAGTGACTGTCATGTATATATTTACTTCATATATACATATATATATATATGCGTGTGTGTTTTAGGGTGTGTTTGGGTGTGTGTGTGTGTGGGGGGGGGATGCGCTTGCATGTGAGTATATAAAAGAACAAGGGAAAACTCAATTGTGTCCCTTCCAACTTAGAGGAGAGATTTCAGCCCATGTCAGCACCCCCACTGAAGAAACAAATCGTTCCCAGGGCCCCGGTAGTAGTGGGATTTCTTTATAAAATTTACAATTATTAATGCTAGTAATAAAAGTAATATTCTCATATTCCCAATATATAGCATTTCTACACACAATGAACGACCGCTTTTTTCCATTCAACTGATACATGTAAGTCAAGAGTCGCAGGTGGGATATGTAATGTATAGCTGTCCGCGATTGTCGAACACAATTACGATCGGCATCTCTGACATTGCAATCTACAAACGGTTCCATGACATTTACCCCGGCCAAAAAATTCTCCGATAAAAAATCTTCACGTTAAGGCAAATATAAAACCTAACCTCCGAAATTAAAAACCCTTCTCCTTATCTTTACATTATTCTGAACCAAAAAACTCTCTGACAATCCCAACTCTAACCATACTATGCCCTCCGAGATATGAGACAAGAGCAAATGTCGCAGGAGCATATGTCGGGTCACCCAGCAGACGCACAGCGTTTTAAAGGGGAAGTTCACCCTGATAAAAAATCTATTGTAAAAACAACAGAAAAAAAATATTAAACAGCATTTGTGAAGGTTTGAGGAAAATCCATCAAAGACTAATAAAACCATTAGAAGTTTACAATTTTGATTTTTGACGTCGTATGGGAGCAGCTTTCCATATATCAGATATCAGTAAAATATTATTTTCTAAAAAACATATATTATAGAATGTTTGTTTATGCTTGGGCGTACCTTTATAATACACCCACTTCTAAAAGATTGTTTTAATCATCATGGACCATTAAAACAATTCTTATTTTGTATTAAAAATTTCGAAAATTCAAATAACTTTGTTAATCTTCAATGGATTTCCCTCAAACATTTACTAATACATTTTAATCATTTTTTCTTGTATTTTTACAACAAATCTTTAGTCAGGGTAAACGTTGACGAATGCTGAGATGTTTTAACAAAAAACTCAACAACTTCATTATTTTATCGTACTGATTGCACAAACTGATAATAATGCAACAATTATGCAAATAGTTTGATATGGTATTGATTACGGTTACGGTGATGATTGGAGTATGAAAGTCCCCCCCATAGGCACTTTTAACACCTAAAAAATAGTACATGTAACAGTAATTCTTACACGCATCGCATACGACTCCCAGTTGCCTCCTGTTTGACATACAAAGTGACTTTCTTCTGGATAATGTGCACGATTCAAACTTTTTTGTGGAACAGCTCATCCCACTGTATATCGGTTCTGTAGTCTCGTCCGTCGATTCAAAAACACCACTTTCACGGATGACAATGTCAGCTCGCTTGAATCCGAGTCCTCTGCATATGATATCAGTTTGTTTGTAATCCCAACTAGGCTTACCACAGAAAGAATCCAAGTTCCCTCGATATTGGACATAAACGTTACCTTCATTAATGAGAGCCCCTCCTCGAGAGCGGACTGACATCGTGTCACTAGAACCTGCAAATAATTGTGATAGAAGGATTGTGACAGAGTTGTTTGGTCATCTTTAACATCGTTAAAAAAACTAGCCGTAAAAGAGCAAACGAATGTGAATGTGTAAAATCTTAAACCGTACGGTAAATTTTGATGATTAGAATTTGGATGAGTAATAGAGGTTTAAACCCAACGTTGTTATCCCATGGGGTTTACAGGGACAAATTATTATATTTGCGTAATTCTCGAGAACATTCAATTGGGTGAATTCAAAGCCCGATAGCAAAAATTCAGGCTTACGCGATCATGTAATTTCTTGTCTATTTGGGATATTGAGGAGCTAAAGTAGCTTTGTTCACAATTTGGTAAGATCTGCATGCAGTGGCGTAACTACGGGGGGGGGGCATGGGGGGCACGTGCCCCCCCCCCAATCGGCTGGCAAAAAAAAAAAAAAAAAAAAACGGGAGAAAAGGGAAAAAAGAGGGAGAAGAAAGAAACGTAGTGGGAAAGAAGAATTTATTGTACATTATAATGTTATATTATATTATATGTTGTGTTATATTACATAAGAATTATTTTTTTTTCATAACTTAATGAAACATAATGTGCTCAGGGCCTATTTGTTCATTATTCATGGTACTAGCATTGTCTGTTTAACGAGATATACATGTACAATCATGTTGTACCAAAACGTCCTGTTTTCAAGTCAATATGCACCAAATATATATCATCGCACTTCGAGTTATTATTGTTTTATGTAGTGACATATGCTTCTTTTCATGACTACTTAAAGTGATAGCCCCATTTTACGGTCTGTATATAAAAAAAAATCCTTGTTCGTGTTCGCGCTTACGTTCGAAGTAGTGGATTGATGAGATTTGTCTGCTCTTCATGAATTCCTGAAATCGGTCCTTAAAATGTATCTTTTTCTAATGTAAATATCAAAAATTTTCAGCTCGCGCTTCGCGCTCGCATCATTTGTTTAGTGAAATACGTATGGTCATAGTAGATTCCTACAAACAAGCCTTAGAATGCCCCTCTTCAGATCTGAATTTCCTATAATTTCAGCTCGCACTTTGCGCTACTGAGATGCGTATGATAATCATGATTACTATGGTGAGATATGTATTCTCTTATTTGATTTCTAAAAAATAATCCTTAAACTGTCTCTGTTTGGGGTCAATAAATACAAAAATTTCAGCTCGCGCTTCGCGCTCGCATTGTTTGTTTAGCGAGACAGATCCGTATTTTTTATTTGTATTTAATAGCTTATTTTGACCCTTTTTAGGTATGAATTTCAAAAATTTTCAGCTCGCGCTTCGCGCTCGCATCATTTGATCAGTGAGATACATTACATATCCGTTTAATGGCACAGTCCTTAAAATGTCTCTATATAAGGTCAATAGGCCTATACCTGGTAATTGAGCGCGCTTTGCGCGCTCACTGAGCGACTCAAATTTTTGCTGGTGCCCCCCCCCCCAATGCCGTGACCCAAGGTACGCCACTGTCTGCATGGTTTTCATTTTAACTGCGAGACATCTAAATGTTAGAAACGATAACGGCAAAAAAATACCTCGTTTACAGGCGACACTGGCATCGGCGTAACCGTGACTCCTGCATGTACCATTGTCGATTTCAAAAGGGCAAAATGATACGTTCTTTTCGTCCCCTGTACAACCAAGCTTCTTAAAGTGGACGGTTGTTGCTTGCCCTCCGAATATGTCGTCATAGCTGATCACGTTTGCCTTACTGTAACCGAGGGATGTACAAATCACATGCGCACTTTCGTAGTCCCAGTCATCGTTGGCGCAAACGGAACCAAACGCGTTGTCGTACATGACCTCGATACGACCTTCGAATTCACCTGACCCATTGACTAATCGGACAGTGAAAGATTCAGCTGAAAGAAGAAGAAGAAAAAACGAAGACAAGTACTCAAGGGCAATTCCTTAGGATGGGTAAGGTTTTAAAAAAGAAAAGTAATGTGCCTCATACGTTAATTTGTTGATTTAGCACAAATCTAACTAGACCATGTAGACGTTCAAATATCATGAAGGTCTTTCATCATATTTTGTCGGTCTTTCTCCTATTTCCTTGAGATCTCTGGAAAGAACGCAGTGTCCCAAAACATCTGGACAGTTTGGAATGGGTTTCGTGGATGTGATTGTGATATGAGACTTGATAATAATCATGATAATTTTTATCATTTATTATCATTATTATAATTATCATCATATAGTCTTTTGAGATAATCCTTCAACATTAAATACCATAATTTCATCATGCAATTGCCCATCTAATTTTCAGGGTGCTGAAAAAATTAAACGCGTAGTAGTTCTTTATATCCGTGCGTTTTTAGGACCTTACTGAATTGATAATTCAGAACAAAAACATTAATGGAATTACCCATTCTTTTGTATAATTGAGCAGGTCAATTAAAGAATACCGTTTATTTTTTTCATGAAAAACCCGACTATATGAAGATATTGCAAATGGTACTATATAGAATTCAGTGCTTTTGAAGGCTATTTATAACTGTTAATCTTTATTTTAGGGGAACCGTCATCATATTCAAATTTGTTCAAAGCTTTAGAGTAATAAGTATATTACGATTATCTTGTAGAAGAAAAAAAACACGGATGAATTATCTCATCATACATGTCTTTGAAAACAGCTAGACAGTTCAACAAAGCAATCTAGCAATGCCGCATGGGAAGCACATTTTGCATGAGCAATGTTACACCCTTTGAATATAATGATAATAATAATATTATTATTAACGGCATATTTACCCAGGGCAGTCACTTCAGTTCCGAAAACTGTTCTCCTAGCGGGCCCTGCTATTATTATTACCCCGGCTTTAGCACGGCTACCTTGATCAGGCGCTCGAGCATTCAAGGAATATCTTCCTACCGGGTACCCATTCCCCTCACCTGGGTCGAGTGCAGCTGCTGGATAAATTTCTTGACGATGATATCAGCATATGCATCCTGTATCCATCAGCTGCACACAAATATATCTTTGACATCATCATCATGATTACAGCCCTTATAATAAAGATCATACATTAACAATCACCATCGTTGGTGATCATCATCATCCCTAACCACTGTTTCCACCACCTTTGACTATTTCATGTGGGGGCGTCGTGGTCCTGTGGTTATGACTCTCGTCTTCCAATGTGAGAGACGTGGGTTCGAATCCCAGCCATGGCATGTTTTCCTTCAGCAAGAAATTTACCCACATTGTGCTGCACTCAACCCAGGTGAGGTGATTGTGTACCCGGTAGGGGAAAAATATCCTTGAATGCTTCAGCGCCTATATCATGAATATGGCATCACAGTTAAAGTCGGGGTTATAATAGCAGTGCTTTGTATCCTCAGGCAACAAAAAAGCGCTTTATAAATCCAGCTGTTATTATTATTCTTAGAGATCAGAATGTAAAAGAAATACCTGATTCTATGATTGATGCAGGAACAAGTATCAGGGAAATTAGCAATACCAGTGGATTGCCCGTCATCCTTGGCTGTCTATTACTCGTTTTGTTTTGCAGCTGGGTACTCTTCTCCCTACAAAAATCCCGCCAAGTGTGCTTTGTACTCCAGTTCGTGTAAACTCTGTTGTGAAATTGTTTCAAATCTGTCCTGTCAGTTGGGTTTAGAGCTTCGCAGAGAACAAAGAGAATACTACCCTTGAACAACGGACTTCATATTCATGGTCATTTACTTTCTCTCACTCGGTTCCATATGGATCGTGGCGCCCTGTATCATAACAAGTTCGCGAATAATTAGAGAGAACGATTCTCATTGGTTGAATTCTGAGAAGTGTTTGAAGCATAATGCTCATCATATACGACAACGATTTTCACTGGCTATTGCCATTTTGGGATTGAATGGTAAACGTTCGTGCTAGCGCTTGGGTACCCAATCTGAAAGATCGTCACTTTTGTCTATTCAACCCCACATACACAACAACACACACACACACACACACACCTACATCCGCACACATTCTCTCTCCCCGTCTGCGTCTTTGTTGCACTGACTGCACTCATCATCGACAGTGATTTATTTTTTAGATTCATTTGTACTTTAAAAAAAAATCTAGCTCCATGGTAACAGCATGATCTATATAGATTAAGAAATCTAAATCTAATGCAGTCAGTCTTGTGTTTTATCATATGCTTGGACTGTTGTGGAGTGTTTGCATAGTTACCAAACGTTTCATCGTCATCGCGTATGATATTATTTATTCCAATTCCCAAAGACCGCGAACTGGGCATTAACATGTCAAAATAGCTGTTTGAGAAAAGAAATGGTTTGATTGGTATTGAACGAGCAGCAGTCAAGCCTGTTTTATTGAAAGGGAATCAAACACTGGGAATAAGTTAGACCATGTGAAAACAGAAAAATAAAAGAAACAAATAAATGGAAAAAATACTGGAAATATCAATGCGAAAAATCGAACAAACAATAAGGACATTTTCTTTCATTTATGTAAAGGAAGTTATTAACACTTGAATGTTGACATTACAAAATTATATGGAGATTCTCCCATTGACAATAGGTGTTTTGTCACACTTGTGCAACTTCCCAATCACTTTTCTACATATTTTCACTTTTATCTAGTCCATCCACAGAATGTTCCGTCTTTTCTATGGGAGGACATGTTAGATACATCATGAACAAAGAGTCTGTACTATCATTGGCACAAATAGATATTTAGATGTATACATGTATTTTCAGTGAAAAGGGGGAGAGTGCTACTTTTGTGACATCGCAAACCTTGGTTGCATTGCCATTGGAATGATCTCCATGGCATTGCTGATTTGATATTGTTCTCAAATTTCATTGATCTTATTTGTTATTTGCTTTTTTTTTTTATACAAGCTAACTTGACCGAAGGGTTTCATTTTCCTTTACCTCACTTAAAGGAATGGGCCGGACTGAAAATATTTATCTCTAAATAAACAGAGTAAAATTCACAAAGCAAAATGCTAAAAATTTCATCCGCATCGGAAAACAAATAACGAAGTTATTGAATTTTAAAGTTTAGCAATATTTTGTAAAAAAAAAAAAGAGTGATATGCACATCGTCATGAATATTCATTAGGTGCGCTTGTGATGTCACATCCACACTTTCCTTTTTCTTATGTTATTACATGACATCATAAATGTTTCCTTTTTCATACATGTATAAATGATGTGTCTCCAATATGAAGAAATAAGTTGAAGCAATAAATTACTAATGTACTTAATCAGTTGTCAATCCAATTGTTTTTGTTCTTGGTAGAAAACTTTGCAATAAACTTGATTTCATATAATAGATTACAAAAGAACAAGTGGGGATATGACATCATCAGCCCACCTAATGAATATTCAAAAAGACATGCCTAGAACTGTTTCACCGGAATAATGCAAATCTTTAAAATTCAATTACTTCGTAATTTGGTATCCGATTTTGATCAAATTTTCAGCATTTTGCTTTGTGAATTTTACTCTAATTATTGTGTTATAAATATCTCCGGCCTGAACACCGGCCATTCTTGCAAGTGCTTGCTGTCTTCTGGCAAAAGCATATATTTTGAGAATGCCCGACAAATGACAAAGGACAGCTTGAAGATCTTTGTCGAAAATTGGTGAACCGGTACTGCAGTTCCGTCATAAGCTTCAGACAAAAACAGTTGAAAATTTTCTTTTGTCCAGAGTAAAGGACTAAACTGCCGTTTCATTTAACCAATTTTCGACAGACGTTTTGGTTTATCTTTATCAGGAAGGACATTTGTAAATACATTTTGTATGTTCTTTATTCCTTCGTACGTCGCTGTGCTAAAACTCTCGAATATCTTAGCATGAGCACCGGCCCCAATATCTTTACTCATCTCTCTTGTAAAGAAAATGTCTGTGTAATGTCCTTCCAAAGTCAATCAAGATCAGACAACACCTCAGGATATGCCTACATCTATACCAACAAACTTGACAACTTATTTACTGACAGTTTCCGGCATGACGCCCACAATGGCCAATCGCTTAATTACAGAGAAAAATTATTGGACAAAACTCACGAAAATCACCTTTTACCAAACCTTCTGCTTGGTTATTTACGAAGAGATATATACAAAAATAAAAATATATGTATAGAAATAATATGGCATATGCGTAATTCAAAGGGCAAGTCCACCCCTGCACAAAGTTGGTTTGAATAAAAAAAATTAGAAATAGCATACAATAAGATTTCATCAAAAAAGGATGTAAAATAAGAAAGTTATGACTTACAACCATTTCCCTTATTTTTCCCCAAACGGTAGTATATGCACCATACGGTGATATGCATATGAGAGTCGATGATGTCACTCACTCCCAATTTTTTTTGTATGTTAAGTGTTTGAACGTTACAATATTCATTTTTTGTTGCAGATTTGACACTAATGACACTCATCGTCGAGAAATCAAACTTTGTTTCACTTTGTAACAAAATAAATTGTTCGTGGGTGATGTCATCGGTCGCCTCATTTTCGTACCGACCAGGATGTGCATAAAATTGTTTTGTGAAATTGAGCGAAACTGGTAAATGCCATAACTTTCTCACTTGACACTTCACTTTGATTACATTTTCAGCATCAAGCTTGTTTTTTTTTTCTCTCTTCCTATTCAAATAATTTTTTTTTTGGGGTGGATTCCCACCTTAACTATCACTTAACTTCATTGCAATTGATATGGCATATATTTTTGTCATTTTTTATGTCAACAAACAAGACTGACTGGTAGTCTGCATTGCCGCAGTTACACCGGTGAGATCGACTTCAAACAGAACAAATGCTGTTACATTATTTCCAATTACATACCATTGGTCGGTCTGGAGTCGAATGTATTGGTGTGACTGCAGCCTCAGATATGCACATCTCCCAATGAAGAATATTTGAAAAGCCAGTGTGCTATAAAGACCACCACTGCTTACCCACAACTGCACAATGCAATGTGTAGACGTGGTCACTTTAAGTTGCATCAACTGAAGTCCTTAGCTATTCAGACCACCATTGCCTACCCACAATGCAATTTGTTGATGTGATAGAACTTATGAATAAATCTTACATGTTAGAATAATTACAAATATTGACATTCCTCTTCAAAATTTATACATAAATACATGTTTAATGTAACGTTAAAGCATTCTTGAGTTTTTAATAAAGGTCATTGTAGTTGTCATTATTATTTATGGAAAAGGAATATATACATATATATATATAAATATACATATATATATATGTATATATATATATATATCAAGATTAACTGTGAAGTATATGGTTCATTGGCAGGAAGACCGTTTTTGGGGCTTGGGCCCCTTCAGTTCTTCCTCTTGGAATAAATATTGGCACACGAAGAACATTTGAATATAAAATGATTACTTTTTGCTCTTAAACAAGATTTCAGAGTACTAAATTGATATTGTCCTTAACCTAGTTTCAAGTCAAATGCTATGAAGCGTTACGAAGAAATGAATAATTTGTATTCAATGCAACAGATAAATTGTGATCTGTATACACGGGTCACTCACAATACAAGGAGCTTAATAGATCACATGCTCACAAATGCAGTTGAGAATATTAAATCTCATGGTGTAATCAGTCTCGGGTTAAGTGACCATGACTTGTGCTTTTTTATTTTGAACTTTAGTTTTTTTCATATTCCTAATACAATCAACTATAGAAATTTTAAGTACGTGAATCTAGAATCTTTTCATAGTCATTTGTCCAAACATTCTTGGAATGAAATAACTGCTTCTAGAACCATTGACGATGCTGTTAATTTATGGGAATTTTTTTATGGATTCTATGAATGAGTTTGCCCCAATTAAAAAGAAACGCATTCGTCACCAATCCGCTCCTTGGCTAAATGCAGATATTAAGAAAACGATGACGAAACGGAATGAATTGAAAAAGAAAGCATCAAAGAACAGTGACGAAAGTGTTATGAATATGTATCGTAAAACAATAAATTTGGTTACCAAAATGTGTAGGAAAGCAAAAAGGGCTCATTTCTCAAAGCAATTACAAAATATTTCCACTACTTCAAGCAAGAATGTCTGGACTGTACTCAAAACTTCATTGCCTTCTAAAAAATCATGTAAAAACGGCGCTACTGAAGATTATAATGATTATTTGTTAGCTACAAACTTCAAGAATTTTTTTGCTTATGTTGGTTCTGAACTGGCTTCAGCGGCGTAACAGGGGTCGGTGGCCAGGGGGGGCAAGAGCAAAAAAATTCCCGGTCATATCATGGTATGAACAGGCGTAATAAAAAAAAAAATGTTTTATTGTTTTTCTCTCAAATTAAATTCATACAGTGGCGTAATGAGGCGACTACTGTATTTCGAGAAGGCCAGGTATTGCGTATCGGGCAGAATTTATCTTTAAAAAATGTTGCGAGCGAGCGAAGCGAGCGAGCAAAAATTTTGACCTTTTTCATACAAAAATCAAATTTTTGTGATAAATTTTGACATGATATCCAGAGAATAAAATATTTCACCCTTCTCTCTTTAGATTCCCTTGTTGTGGTCTATATGCCACTAGGAACAGGATTCTTTGCGACAGTAGCGTGAAGAGTAAATAATGAAAAAAAAAGAGGGGCACAGTATAGTTAGCACATGTGCTAAAATGCTGCTTTAAATGAATCCCGAGCGAGCGAAGCGAGCGAGAAAAAAATCACCTTTTCATGAGAATCTAACTTTGAGCTATTTTTTGACATTATATTCAAAAAATAAAATCAGATCCTACACTTTTCCCTTGCTTTTCTTTCCTCCTTTTTTTGTTCTTGTTTGTACAACTTTTGGGGGCCATGGCCCAACCCTTCCATACGCAGTGCTGTGCGGTTGGGGCGGAGCCCCGGAACTTCTTGATATCAAAGCCATTTAAACCTCGCAGATTGCCGCTATATGAATCAAATCGCTGGCATAAAATACAGAATATAGCTTATACACAACACATTTATTCAACCCAGTTGCGTACTGAAGCAAATATTTTGAGGGGGCAAAACATAGCAATGTGGGAAAAATTTGTAAAAAGTCGCCAGCGTGCAAATCGAGCCGGAAAAAGTGCCTATTGAAATTAAATTCTAATTATGTGATAGATTTTCCATTATATTCAGCAAATAAAACATGTCATTGTTTCAATTAATTTCAGTATACGTTGTCTCCTATAATTTCTTTTATTTCGTATTAGGTGTGGAACCAAGCCCCCCCCCCCCCCGCCTGTATGCCAGTGATTGAACGGGGGTGTTATATGGCCATTTAAAGGTTATAAATGAAGAGCCCCTACTGCGTGGGATCTGGGGCAAAGCTCCGGTAGCTTATTTGCATAAAAATTAGCAAGGTTATAGCACAATGTTGTATGCAGTCCATCTTTCTTCCCGCTCTATAATTTCAATCATCGGCAGCCCGGCCGTGTTAACATTTTTTCTTGTCCCTTTTTCTTTTGTTCCAATTTAGCTTTTGACTAATTACATTCTACCTTCGTTTCCCGCTATTGTTTTCCATTTTGCCATATTTTAATTTATTTCCCACCTTGCTATTGCATTACATAGGCCTATTTCGGAATGATTTGTTCTTTCTCAAATGTTCTTCTTTCGTACATTTTCCCGCTTTCCTTCCTTTTCCATTAAAAAAATGTTTTTTCTTCGTTTTTTTCTTCAATTTTCCCTTTTCCTCCTTTCCTTTCCCCTTTCCTTCCCCTTTCCCTTTCTTTCTTCCCCCTTTTTTTTCTTTTTCCCGTTTTTCTTTTATTTTCCCGGTGAAATCCGCCAGGGGGGGCAACTTGCCCCCCCTGCCCCCCCGCCTGTTACGCCACTGACTGGCTTCTGCTATTCCAACTGCAACGAATAATCGTGCAGATACTATATATGTTAACAATAGCCCTCTACAACCGTGTTTTGAATTTAATCCAGTTACCGAGGATGATGTTCAGAAGATAATTTTGGGGTTGAATAATAACAAATCAACTGGTGTTGATGATATCTCTTTAATGATGTTAAAAATGGCGACGCCCACTATTATACCATCTCTTACACTCATTTTTAATAGATCATTATCTGAACACGTGTTTCCTACAAGATTGAAGAAATAAAATTGTACCAATTCATAAATCGGGTGACAAAAAGTCACCTAACAATTACAGGCCGATATCCATATTAACTTCTGTTTCCAAAATCCTCGAGAAACTCGTTCAGATACAATTAACAGAATATTTGAAATGTCACAATGTATTATCTAAAGCTCAGTCAGGATTCAGGAAAAATCACTCGACTATTACAACACTTGTCAAAGTTACCGATGATTGGTTAAATGCAATGGACCACGGTCTGTACACTGGTGCGGTCTTTATAGACTTACGCAAAGCGTTTGATACTGTGGATCCTGATATTCTTTTAAAGAAATCTAATATTGGTGTATCTTCTGTTTGCTTATCCTGGTTTTCAAGTTATCAGAAGGGTCGTCGTATATATACCCAATTTAACTCATCTACGTCCGCGGACTCCGATATAAACTACGGTGTCCCTCAAGGATCTATACTGGGTCCGCTTTTGTTCCTAATTTATATTGATGATATCGTAAAGCATATCAAAAATTGTTCTATTCACCTATATGCTGATGATACGGTAGTCTATTTCTCTCATGAAAATGTAACAACTATTGAAACCCAATTGAATTCTGAGCTGAAAAGAATAAACAACTGGTTGTGTGGTTCCAAACTAAGTCTTAACTGTGATAAAACAGTAAGTATGCTATTTGGCTCTGGAAAAATGATTGGTAAATGTAATAAGTTGAACTTGAATGAAAATGGAATACATATAAAACAAGTGGAATCAACCAAATATCTTGGCATGTTATTAGATCCAAGTTTAAAGTGGAATTTGCATCTCGAATATATACGTCTTAGAATAAGCAAACTCATACGTTTATGAGCTCGACTGCGTCACTATATTGATCAGAAAAATTTGAAAATTGTGTACAATGCCATTATCCTCCCTATTTTTGACTATGTTGATATAGTATATGGTTCAGCATGTGCAAAATACATCGATTCATTACAGAAACTTCAAAACAGAGCATGCAGAAGTATATTAGGAATAAGTCCATACAGTCGCGTGTCTATACGTGAGTTACATGTTCGTTTGGGTTGGAAAACCTTATCAACTAGACGATGTTGTCATCTAAATAAGGCTTTAAATGAACTTGCTCCTCAATATTCAAAAGTATTTTTCCAACATACCAGTAGCCAGTATAATTATTCTCTCATGTCCCATTGGACACTTAATATTGGCAAAACCAAAACAAATTTATTGTAAACGTTTATTCTCGTACAGAGGTGCTTCTCAATTTAATAATCTCCCTGCCAATCTAAAGGTCCCTTGTAGTCTCAAAGTCTTCTTACATAGGCTCAATGCCTTCCTTCCTGATCTATGAAGTATTTTGAATTTGATACTGGAATTCCCACCCCCACATCCCCTTTTGTTCTAAGAGATTTGTGTAAGACTTTTATTTATTATTATAGCTGAACTGGGTATCCTTCCGATTTTATTATTTTCATGTCTCTTTGATATTGTTTCTTTGTATATTTCTGTTCTAACTTGTTATTTGTTATATCTTGCTTTTATATGTTCATTTGTACACTTATGTTTTTATTGTGAATTTCGGAGAATAAATACAAAATACAAACCTTTGGATTATCTTTTTCTATTAAAATTTTGAATATAAAACGATTACTATTTGCTCTTAAACAAGAGTTCAGAGTATTAGAGTGATATTGTCCCTTAACCCTTGGATTATCCTTTTTATTGGTTCTGCCAAACGATACTTTACATAATTGGATATTGACTCTTTCCCATAATATTACTTTTAATTCAATAAAAACTGGAGTTTCGTGATGACCGGATTTCGAAAACGTTCAATCTATCACGACTCCATCATTAATAATGTATGTTAATTGGCAGGGGAGCCACTGCAGCTATAGTTGTTGCGGTATCAGCATTTGTTACATTTTTATTTGCAACTGAAAGAAAGGAAAAATAGAAATTGTTAAAATAATATTTTTCTAAGTATAAACAATTTTAGCGTGTTGGGCATGACATCGGCAGATGTCTTAAGTTCAATTTTATAAAATATTAAAACACGCTGGCTGACCAAATAGGCCTTTTAGGTAAATAATCATTGCGCTTATCAAAGGTAATATATTTTAAGTTCGAAACACAATCAATAATTTTTTTAAACATAAATCTCAGTAAACTTTGTTTCATTTTGTACAAAGTAAGCCAAGAAGCATAAAAGCTCACTACAAGCGTGATAAATACAATTCTATCATGTTAACGTACAAAGATTGATTAAAAATCTTGTCTTCAAAGTAAAGAAGATGCCTATAAACTTGTTTTTCTGTTAATGTTCATTTCAGAGCCGTTCATGTAAGAATAATTCTAGCAGTCATACATGCTACGACAGACTCCTCTAACCACTAATGTCATAATACCTAGAATGTGCTTGCCATTGGTTTCTATGAAAATTACGCTCTGCAGTCCGGGGCTTTCTTCTGAAATTTTGTACTTTGGAAATATTTTCCTACGAAAATTACTTTTGGACGAACTCTCCTCAGGGAGGCAATTTCTGTGGCATTTTTCAGGAGGTCCCCCCCCCCAAAAAAAAAAAGCATATATGATTAATAATCATTTTCAACACTGGGATTATTTTTTCATTATAATTTTCATTTCGAAGAAAAAAATATTAATAGTTTCATTAAGCACATCATGTACATGTTGAAGGTCAAACAATTATGAGTCACGAAAATTTTTCGGGTTTACCAACTAAGTTTATTTAGGATGGTGATACAAATGAGAATTAAAATCTATGAAAGAATAAATCAATTGAAAAATAATTACAGATGATTTGAAAATATTAGCAAAATATCTATTTAGTAATATCGCATTCTGGTATTAATTCAGTTCAATTCGATTCATTTATGTTCCTCATTTAATCTTTTCAAATATACAGTTTTACCATGTTTACAGTGACAGTTTTACCATGTTTTACCATGAAATTTTTACCATGTTTACAATGACAGTCCAATGTAACATTTAAGTATACTTGTTCACACACTACAATATGCCGACTTGGCCACTGATTTACTTTTGTACATTTTGTATTATCAGTATTGTATTATGTACATAATTGATTCATTATCTACAGATTTGATTATCATGATTATGGTGATCTCGAGTTTACTTCGTGCATCATCGACGACCAATCACCTGACTAGGTATGAGGCGCCGATTGTGCCACTATTATATAGAACAATTATTTGTTATATAATCATTATTTATTAAATAATAACTATTATTTATATATAATTTACATTTTATTTGTAAATAACTACTATTATATAAAATAGCATTTCTAATTATTAATATATAATTCCAAGTAATACTTCATTATTTGTAAATAATAATAGTTCGACATTCCATTATTTATAAATAATGATTATTTGATTTTCATTATTTATAAATAATGATATTTGTTTTTCATTATTTATAAATAATGATTATTTGTTTTTCATTATTTATAAATAATGATTATTTGTTTTTCATTATTTATAAATAATGATTATTTGTTTTTATAAATAATGATTATTTGTTTTTCATTATTTACAAATAATGATTACTTGTTTTTCATTATTCATAAATAATGATTATTTGTTTTTCATTATTTATAAATAATGATTATTTATTTTTCATTATTTGTAAATAATGATTATTTGTTTTTCATTATTTACAAATGATGATTATTTGTTTTTCATTATTTATAAATAATGATTATTTGTTTTTCATTATTTATAAATAATGATTATTTGTTTTTTATTATTTATAAATAATGATTTTCGTTTTTCATTATCCATAAATAATGACTTTACATACTTTATTATTTATAAATAATTGCAATTCGTTTTTCCATTATTTATAAATAAGTTTTCTATTATTTATGAATAATAATTATTTATTAACAATGCCAGTGCACAATTCTTTATTTATAAATAATTTGTTGAGTTTTCCATTATGTATATATAATGATTATTTGTTAAATAATGAAAACGTCTACTTCATTATTTATAAATATTTTTTTCAAGTGCACCATTATTCTCATTATTTATAAATAATCATTATTTAATGTTCGAGTTTTCCATTATTTATAAATAAAGATTATTTGTTAAATAATGAATTATCTACCTCATTATTTATAAATGATGAAAATTCATTGAGTTTCATTATTTATAAATAACAATTTTGTTTCAATATCCCATTATTTATAAATAATCATTATTTATAAACAATTTTTACAGTTTGCCATTATATACAAATAATCATTATACAGAAAATAGGATAGAGTGTACTAAAAAGTTGTGAGGGAGCGAAGCGAGCAAGCAAAAATTTTCACTTTTTTAATTGAAATATCAAATTTTATGATAGATTTTGACATAATATTCAGAAAATAAATCATATTTCACTTTATATCTTTCCTTTTATTTCATTTCCACTTTTCTTCTTTTTTATTGAAGGGGGGGGGGGAGCAACCCCGAGCCACTGCATGCCACTGTTCAAAGGCACCATTACCTTTGTAGCACACAATGAAATGATTTGAAAAAAAATACACGCTCTCCCATACTTCGGTTGAATTATTTTTTATTTTTTTGCTTAAAGAAGAATATTCATATCTAAAAGAGAACGTATAAAAAAGTAACAGCAACAGAACAATTCAAGCAAATAAACAGATTTGAAAATGAATTTTGGCCGAATAATTAAAATATTATTGCAAAGATAATGAAAAGGTTAAGAGGAAGTCTGCTGATTAGCAAGAAGTCCAATCATCATATTTGTCATTTTATGCCATTTTGGCGCAAGCCTCCTTTTTAACCTCAGACAAAAACATTCCGTGTTCGCTCAAGCATGAACGAAGCTATTTTTTTTAATGGCATTTGAAAGATAAGACGTCAGAGCATCTATTAGCACTAAAATATAGACATCATAATTTGAAAAAAAAAAATTATAGACTTTTCAAATCTGTCCCGTTTTTTGATACGCACTGTTTATATATATATATACATATATATATATATATATAAACAAAGGAAGAGGGCCCTTTGCACAACGTGTATTGCAGCGCGTCATGTTATACGTATAGGCGTAAATAAATCAAGCATTAACGCTAGACGTAGCTTTACCTCATACATGCACACCTAGTCGACACACTCTCCATGATACTGGAACTATAGTATTACCTACACAAGACTACTACTCCTCCAGATGAACAGAAACCAAAGTTAATTTCAACGCTGGCCTGATGAAGGCCCCACTGGCCGAAAGCTCGCAATAAAAGAGATACTTGGAAGCTACGTCTAGCGTTAATGCTTGATTTATTTACGCCTATATATATATATATATATATGCGACATGCATTGTTCAATGGTATTGAAAAGTTTGATCAGTTGCCTGAAGATCGCACCTCACGTAGGTTGCGTGAAACTCAGAGTTGCAATTAAATTTGATGAACCTCCAGTCAACCTTGTGAACTTGTGTTTATTATAAATATATATATATATTTATATGTCTAGGCCTATCTATTTAAGAAATAGATGTAATAGATCCATGCAATGACCAACACAACTCCAGGGGAGCGTTTTATGAAAGGAATTGTCGGACAATTCCCACTTTAATAATAATAATTGTACATTTATATTGCAATATTTCTATATGTATATACTCAAGTGCGCATTACAATAATGTTATTAGGAATTTCTTCCCGGGTACACATTCACCTCACATGGGTTGAGCGCAGCACGATGTGGGTAAATTTCTTGTTGAAGGACAATATACCATGGCTGGGAATCGAACCCACGTCCCTCAGATTGAAAGACGAGTCATGACCACTAGACCACGATGCCCCCAACTTTTTCAGACAGTTACCATAGTAATATTGCTTCCAGGCCAATCAAAATCAAGGAAAAATGTCAGATCTGACAAATTGTCGGACGATAAGGTTGATGACACGTTCTCCAATTTCCAGCTTATTGCAAATTATTAGAACACGACCATTTCGCTCACAGAAGGCACGTGATGTCATATGCTACAATTTTTGTGCAACTATTCTCACCCAAATCGAGTTCAATAGTTTGATCGTTTCCTATTCAAACATCATTATTGTGTGTGTTTGATTTGCTATCATGAGGGGCGAGGTTTTCTTCTTCTTACACATCCACACTTTTAAGAGAACTTCGATTGAATAACAATGTATTTTCGATCTTTATGACGATTTGATTGGTTCAGTTTAAACATGTATGTTTCTGCAAACCAGCGTGAAGTATTTTTTATGGATTTTTGTTTTCTATCATGTTGAATAAGCCAGTTCGTAGTTCCATTCTGCGCATGATCAGAAGATTCTGCGCATGATCAAAGAAAGGTCATTTGTACTTAAGTGGCATGGTGGTTTAAATTTAATAAGATAAGCACCAACTTTGGTGTCTTGATTATTCATATATTCTTTTCAATTGTGTTTTTCATTTGCATCCACAAAGAACAAAAATGCGTCCACGACTGGTATTTCACTGCAGTTTGCCAAGTACATTGTACAACATGCTAATATGCATTCAAAGTAGAAATGCAACAAACACCTTCATGGAGTCTTCAATGGTGTGCTATTCTAGTCACCTGGTATAATTCAATTTCTTCATCCTGTTATGTAAGGCATGCATATGTTATATCCTGCTTTGAAATCTGCCTATCATAATGAAATAAAAAGAAAGGTCATTTGACCAAAATTGTCCCTGATGTAACTACGAACTGGTCTATTTGCTCAGTTTTAACAAAAGGACGCCGTCTCCAATGAATTTTAACAAGCACTGGGATTCGTTTTATTCTGACTAATAACAAAATATATCAACATATTTCATTTGAATTGAATTCAATTTGATAATTATCTTAAAATATATATTGGCGTTTATCAAAGAGTTTTAACTCTTTGTTAACACCCCCTATTTATTACACTTAAAAGTGTGATTCATGATTAGTGGTGACGCGCACATGAGCATGCGTCCTCTTAGCATCTTTTATTCTTCTTCATACATCTATTTAATAATTGTTACTGAATTAGCGTAACGTCTGTATATGAAACTGTAGATATTCAAATTATTGTTCTGATTGTAAATGTAAACTTATGGTTTTTCTCCAATACCTATTTCGGGTTACATGAAGAAATAAAACTCACTTTGTCATTGTCATTATCATTGTCAAATCACATTGTCAGCATGATCTGAAATTGTGACCAATGCGGTGATAGCTTTTATTTGGCACACAACTGGATATTTGCGACTCTAATACTTTGGTCACATTTGTTCTACGGCGGCCGTACGGCGAGTCGAAAACAGTCGTTTTATTCATTTTTATTCAAACCACCTATATGTAGCTGGTACAAAAAAATGTTAAAACGGCTGTTTTCGACTCGCTGTACGGCGCGCCGTAGAAGAAATATGACCAAGGTATTAGTCATAGTTAACTCTTGATGACCTCCACCCCCCCCCCGAACACTGAAGAGATTTACCGTGCGCACAAGAAAATGCAGCTTCCCCGTGTGCATCGGTCTCACAGCTCCCATCATCAACCTCAAAGAGGCATGAAGCGATGCTCGTTTCGTTTCCTCTGCAACCAAGCGCTTTAAAGTGAACAGGTCTTCGTTCCAGTTCAGTTCCATTATCCGCGCCCAAAATGCTCTCATTTTGTGATGGGAGTGTGTAGATCTTATCCGCGTGTGAAAATCCAAGAACCCGACAAATTGCGTTTGCGTTCGATTGATCCCACTCGTCATTGCCGCATACCGAACCCGTCTGGTTGTTATAGTAAATCCCAACACGGCCGACATATCCGCCCGATCCCTGGTCGAGCTCGACGTCGAATTCTTCAAAGACAGATCAAAACAGACATTTGATTAAATTTTGCTTGTTCTTCCAGCAACATTAACATTAAATTTCCAATATTCTTTAAATCATCCGGGGGTTTTCTTTAATGACAGATTCTACAAAAAATAGATCTGCAAGTTATCTCTCTATGAACAGATATCTGCATTACAGCACTTCTAAAAATAGAACAAAACAGATTGATGATGCTTTATGCAACTTAATTATACATATATTATGATTAACAAATTAAATATGTAAAGCTTAGATTATCTTCTTTCATTTAGTGTAACTCTCGCGATACACATTTCACACATGACTTGGTAAACAGAACATTGATGAAAGGATACCTGCAAATTCATTTTCATTCATTCATTAAAAAAAACAAAATCGCATGTCTCAAATATTCCATTTCTGCTCTTTAATGATGCCCTAATAAAGAAATGGCAAAGAAATTGCAAATTTACTTTCTCTAAAACAATGCTTGAAATCCCATAATTTATTCAAGAAATTTTATTGATTTCTCAGCCTAAGTGCCTGGCATTTCCAACGCTCCGTTTTAAAAAAAAATCAGTTATATTTTGTTAACCATCCCATTCATACTGACCGCAATCAATGAAAATGCATTTGTTTAATGAAATCATGGAATTACAAGCATTATGCCAAAGAAAAATTGTATACTAAGGGTGAATAATATTAAGAAATTACATAATTAAATAAGAGAACATGTCTAACTCTGATGTTTTCATAAAGCATTGATGATATATTTAAAAGAGAGTTACAGAGAGTTTTGAGGTTTCGCTGAGTTTCAGAAAACAGTTCGCATAAAAGAGGCGACACGCAAATTAGATGGTCAATGATATCACACAACAACTACTTTTTTGCATTAAATTACATAGAATATTTCTCATTTTATATATTCTAAGACAATCAGGGAATTATCTTAAATGATCACATCACGTACTAGTATTGCATGATATCATGGTTTGAAATCCTTGAAAAAAATTACCAGATTGTCAGTTTCCCTCACGGATGAGCAGTGAGAGAATTAGAATACAAAGCACATCCATGGTCTTCCAAAGTACTTGAAAAATTATGTTCTTCTAAATCTGCACTCCACCTATCGAAGCTTCAATCCATCTCTCCGACAAACTCCGGTGTTAAAACCTAAGGAATACGATAACTTTTTCCATAAAGAATGCGTTTAATCGGATAGATTTACAGAAAGAATAAGGAATAAGTAAGGAAGCTGAAGACACGACAAGCGATCCGAGGGGGCACAAAATAGCGTCAACAAGATTCATAAGTTCATAGGAGGTATCTATTCTCCACTGAGATAAATAAAGGAATGGAAATGTACGATTTTGCGTAGTATTTTGAACATGCATAATGAAAAACAAACATATTGAAGTTGAACATGATTTTAAAAAGGCCAACTAAGCATTATGATTGAATAAACTCAATTGCCTCGCCCCTCAACGGATAAAAGTATAATCATTGGTTCGTTTCCAAACTGCACTCACTGAGTCTGGATACCAATACTGGATGCAAAGGAGATAAATACATCTGGGGCCCGTTGCAGAAAGAGTTGCAATTAATCGCAACTTTAAAAATCATGCGCAACTTGATTTCAACCAATCAACAGCGCGCATTTGAGACTTGCGATTGATTTTTTGACTTGCGTTTAAACGCAACTCCTGGAGTCCGTTGCAGAAAGAGTTGCGTTTAAACGCAAGTCCCAAATGCGCGCTGTTGATTGGTAGAAAATCAAGTTGCGCATGATTTTTAGAGTTGCGATTGATTGCAACTCTTTCTGCAACGGGCCCCAGAAATCTGTATGCGTAAGGCCCGCCTGATTCCAGATTTTCTCAATAGCGAGGTGGCGGATTCTGAAACATAGACAATCTATTGAAAATACCTTCAAATACCAATGAACAGCTGAGAGGTCTTTGTCGAAAATTGGTGAACCGGGACAGCTGAGTGTCGTAAGATTCTGTACTGACGACAATTTGTAAGTATGTCTTTCGTCTAGAGTCCAGGGGGCCTTTTCATAAAGCTGTTCTAAAGTTAAGAACGACTTTAAGAACGACTGGTGAACCTTTCTTACCTGCTAATAATCACCAGTGAACATTTAATGGTGAATATCATTTATCAGAAGAAATGTTCACCAGTCGTTCTTGAAGTCGCTCTTAACGTACGAACAGCTTTATGAAACACCCACCTGGACGAAGCGGCTGTTTTGATACACCGATTTTCGACAAATCTGCGTTGTCAAGAAGGGTTTTTGACTATAGATTGCCTATGTTGTAGAAAGGATCGCAAAATTACGATGTTGGAGAACGTTGTTGTATGTCCAAAAAAAGTTCAAGAAGCGAAATATCGACCAATTAAAATTGTTGCGCGAATTACTGTTGATCGTTGTTTGGGTGTTTGGAGGGGGGGGGGGGGGGTGGTGGTCTAACCGACATTTCAACAAATCGGATCAGATTACCTATCACCCATTCTGCAAAACAGACTTAAAGTACTTACTATCATAAGATCAACCATTTGTTTTTTTCAAATCACTGTTGAGGGTAACATCACCGTCTTCTGCGACGACCATTTTCTAACTCTTCTCTCTAGAATCTTTGAGCGTGTTTAATGAGTTTTTCCTAAGATAATGGACTTTTACTTCTGTTCCTTTCGAAAAGCGTGTAGAAAAGTCGCGGGATAACTGCGATTAAAAACGTGATAACATCAGGAAATCGAGTTTAATTAGGCTGAATCTTTTATGTGTACTCGGCAGCTTTATTAACAAAACGACAGGGTTTTAGAGTGTTTAGCATGAAAACTTAATACATAATGCGAAAATTAAGCCGAATTAAATGGCTTTAAGGGTAATGGCATGCATTTTCCTCCTCCAGTACACACGATACCGAAATTCTTTTTTTAAAGTCTTTTAGAACAGTAATCGAAAGATGGTATTTTTTGTGTTTATTCAGTAACACTCTTTACAGGTCTGTCATATCCACGAGTATAAACCTACTAATTATTTTTTTCTGTAGAATAAAAATGCGTAAAATGTTCTAGGTAGGCCAGCCTCTTGTTCGAACAAGAAAACAAAACTAACGAACTTATAAGATGCCTTTTCTTTTCTTTTCTATTATATTATTTTTTATATTCTTATTTCGTCTGAAATTTGCAGGTTAATGTGTGTTACAAATATAATGGGAGAAGGGGCGAGTTAACCTTCCTTCAGATCCATACGGCCTTGGTAGGTCAGAGTAGGAAATTATCCATCCATTTATCGTCGCTATGTATTATTGTTTTTTTTAGTAAAAAGTGTCAAAAGAAAAAAAACTATTACGTTAACCATAAAAAAATCAAGAATACATTCTATTCACATTTTATTTTTTGCTACCTGGTCAAGGCAGGCCTATGTTATCATTATAATCTCAGCAAATATTTGTCTTCACTTCTTCTTGTATGCATAATTTATTATGCCTACCGTAACCATTAATAGGCCCCCAATGTAATTAATATTTTGACAATATCACAAGTACATGCGTCACACTGCAAGAACTCCGGTGTTGATTTAACATTAGCCCGGAATCTATATATGTCCACACCAGAGAAGTGTTGAAACAACACCAGTTTGGAATCAAACCGATGCTGTTTTTATTCTAATTGGCGTTGTATAAACACCTATCTGGTGTTAGACCAAAACGAAACTGGTGTTTAACACTTCTCTGGTGTGGACATATATAGATTCCGGGCTGGTGTTAAATCAACAACGGAGTTTTTGCAGTGCATACAGTAACATCCCGTCACACTATCCATAAATACCTTCATAATTTTTTTTAGAAACAAACGTTTTCAAGATCAGTAGTGTTTCTGCAGCAGACGGGAAAGCAAGAGAATAACTTACTTGACTTTTGAGCTCTTATTAGTCCCCTACGAGCATTGGCGAGAGATTTTGGTCGATGTTGGTCCGTCATCGGCTTACAGATTTCTGCATTATCCCATTCAGTTGGTGCCTCCATCTTTTACAGGGTGCCCAATGCCTGGTTACACTAAATACTTACTATAAAAGTAATTTTACTATAAAGGCAGTTCCCATTGAAACAGGGCGTTGATTTGGGCGTTGTGGCGTTCAGCTGTATTCCTCGGAATTTACAAATTGATGCGGAGGTTCGAGGTTCAAGCTTAGGTTACGTCTTTCGGACAGTGACGTTAAAACGTCGGCACCAGACGTTAGTAATCCTATCTGATTCATACACGTCTCTAAAGCACAATCATACACACAAACACACATACGCATACATAATAAATTTAGGATCTCTCGAAATGAATATAATTTTATTTAGAAAATAAATTATTCTAAACGAAAATAGAATCAATTCATGGGATAATATCAAAACAATTAATGGTATGTTAATGGGGGGGGGGGCGGCAATGTCCCGAGGCTCTATAAGAAACGTGAAAATTTGAAAAAAAATGGAATGGAAAAGGGATGAAATATGAAAAACCATTGAAAACGGTTTTGTCCACCACCACTGGTGGATCCAGGGGGGGGGGGGAGAAAGCTGGCCCGCGACCATCTCATTGAGAGGCATAATTAACATTTTTAATGTAAAAATGCAATAAAAAAGAAATGTGCCCCCCCCCCCTTTTGAAAGTGAAGACCCTTTTTTTTGCTTGTCAAATTTCGGAAAATCCTGGATCCGCCCCTGGCCACCACAGCTTTCATGAAGTCAAAGAAGTCGGATTTATCTAAACGTGCATTATCCCTGTCCTCGAAGACAACAGCCTGCTAAACATTCATGACACGTGACAAATTGGTACTGAGAGACTTAATTGTAAAGCAGACAAATGTCTTTATTAGCCATAAATAAGGTTACAAATACAAAAAAAAAAGGATAATGTAGATAGTCACAATATCAATGAGACCCGTAACATGGACCTGTGAAAATAGCATAGTAAAACTTTCGAGTGCAATCATAGTAATTCTCTTTGAAACTGAAATGTAATTTATTTACATGTAGAGACATTCAAAAATGTTAATGTTACTAATACATGTAAATATTGAGCAGGGTAGCAGCAATCATAATCTTAATCGTAGGTCAGTTTTCCACAGGTCCAAAACAAATTTCCCGAAACTGAATCTCAAATTTCCTGAAATTCATATACATTTCCTGGATTTTAAAATTGAATTTTGTAACCAAAATCGGACAATGACAAAGCGAGCCTTAACTTGGTCCGAGAGACCAAAATCAAGGAATTTAACTTTTTTTGTTGAAATCACTTTTTAAAAATAGATACAAATATAAATACAACAAATTTTAATATAACATGAATATTGAAGTTCTTACGTTTTAAATTGTAGTTGTAATTTTCTGATATCCTGGAATTTCATGGCATTTTTTCATTTCTCGAAAATTACCTGAAAATGATCCGGATATTCCGGAATTCGGGAAATTTCTTCAGCGTGAAAACACTGTCGTACGTAACTGCCTCGCCGATTCGACTTGTATCGTTCAGCACTGATGTGATAACTTTATTTACGTACTTACATTTACATTTTTGTTTGTTTTAAGATTTCAATTTTTATACCTGACATTGAACAGAAAACATATTTCATGCTTGAGTGAGCCTCAAACTTTGAACCCTTTTTCTCCGTTCTCTTTGAAACTCTTACTAATCTCTTTTACATTCAATCAAGTAATTGAGTGGATTATCGTTTGTCAATTTTGATTAATTACGTATCATATAACATCTACTCTTAAAAAATTGCACTGGCTCCCCATTAAATTTCGAACACAATTCAAAATTCTTCTCCTAACATTCAAATCTCTTCATGGACAAGTTACAAAATTTCTCTCTGAATTAATCCAGGAATACACTTCCAGCAGGTCCCTTTGTTTAGCAAATCAAATTTCTTAATGGTAAAAAAAAGCTAAATCTAAACATTTTGGTGATAGGTCCTTTTCAAGCTCTGCCCCACGTCTTTGGAATACTCTTCCACCTTCCTTTCATTGTATCCCAAATATCACATCGTTTAGATATCAAACTTAAAGACGTATCTCATGAAAAAAAGCATATTCAACATTTACCCATTTACAGTGTCTTTGATATTTTGAGGGGTTTTTTGGCTATATGATTTCTAATTCACTTTTGTTTGTATATTTTCCTATGCTTTACATTGTAAAGCGTTTTGATATGGATTTAATGAAGAGCGCTATATAAGACTAAGTTATTATTATTATCATCATCATCATTTTAAATCTCAGGATGATTTTTTTTACTCACGAAAACGCTCAAAAATTATTGTGGGTGATTTATTGTTGGTTTGATATGGTAGGTCACATCATGATGGTAGCTACGCACAATATAGGAATAGATTCATGAAAAATTAAACATAATCTTTATGTATTTAATCACATATTAAAAGTGCAAAGGTGATATCCTTCTTCTCTGTCTTATCTTTCGGCGCAACCAGGTACTGTCTAAGGGTCCTTGTTGGTTTGTAGCACACCCTAATGCCAAATTGACTGAAATTCATACGAAGGGCTTCCGATAATATCCTTTAACGTACGGAAGTACAATCTGTCCTTTGGGTGGCTTGGGGTTATCCTTTTTAGGCGGAGACTTTCCTTTAGCTGAGTTATCGATCTTGTTGAAGACCCAACTAGGTCTTGACATCAACAAGGTACAAGTGCTGGACAGGGAGCTGCGGTACTTCGAGAGAGATGTGAAAGAGGCCATCTACATCCGGGCGTTCAGGCCTTCTCTCAACAGAGACGGGGGGCAATACAAGCTTCCGAATGTCTACAACCCAATCATCGACCATTACGTCACTAAGGTCAAATCGGGTCACATCGCTGACGAAGGTTGCAGTTAGCAGCCGAAAATTTCGAGGTAACTCTTCGTTATTTTCTGTTTTTTGTGTTGTGAACCAAAGTTCAACAGAATCGTTATGGTGATGTCTTATTGAGCGCACATATCGTCAGAAGACGCTCATGTCGCTGGCCCAGTAACATTTCCTTTGGATATATATACAAAAAGCTACAAATATACATGTAGACTAAGTCAACAAAGAGATCTAAAGTTACTACAAATAAGAAATGGTACATGATTTACAAAAATACAGTTTTACATCACCCACCGGAATTCCTAGCTACATCCTGGTGGGGGCCTGGTGCCCTTCTGATTGCTGCTCTGGTCAAAGGGACATGCCCTGTCAGCTCAGTACTCACAGGAACTCCAGCAAATAATGACACCAGCCCCCATTTAGGAAGCTAGCCAGATCAGTGAGTGATGACAAAACAAGACAAGGGCCCATATTCTGAAGTCGGGTTTAACTTAGAACATGGTTAACTCTGTACTAAAATCATGGGATGCCAAAAAATTAAAAAATCCTTTTTACAATATATTTCTTCTTATGTTTACTATTTTGTTTCCTTTTGCTTTCATAATGAAGGAAAATACTTGAGATATCATTCACAGACAATTATGGATAATTTGAGTGTCAAATGAGTTAATAAATTGGATGTGTGCTATTAGGAATTTGTGCCCCAATTGGCTCTCCATAGTTAAAACAAAACTTTAAAGCAGGGTTTAATTTAAACCTGAGTTCAGAATATGGGCCTTAGAGTGTACGCTGCATGTATACAAAGCAAATTTTACTTCTAATAAACGTGGATTTAGATGTCGAAGGCATTATAGGTTGAACAAATGGGTCTTTAGATGCACTTTAAAAGTTTCATGCACTTTAATGCAGTGAATTGACTGAGGAAGTTGATTCCACAACTTGGCTGCAACATGTGTCAGTAAATGGGAAATACTGTTAGCATAGGCCTAAGTGATCTACTAGTAATCTGAACATGCATCCCTTCTCCAATTTTAGTAAGTGACGTTGAAGCCGTCAACGTATTAAAACTTCAAAAACCCAAATAAAATAAGATACCAAATACAAAACGGACACAGTGATTTTGACGACAAAGGACCTACGACTTATGAGAAAGTCAGTAAGTGATTGTGCCATCGGCAACTTACTACTAACAGCGATTAATTGCCGCCTAATGTTTAATAAAGAGCATCCACGCTAACACGCAACGTTCATATCTACTGCTGATAACGAACGCGACGTGCTTATCTCTGTACAACAGGGTCCGTCTTACAAATATTTACTATTCATCCGATCGACTTCAAGTATAAGAAAATCCATCAATGACATAATTTTTCTTTATAAATTTTGCGCAATGCCCTTTGAAAACAAAACGAAGCGTACTGAATTGTCAAGAAAACAGTGAATGTATGAATATACATTATATCTGGAAAATATTTTGAACATGTATTTTAGATGTTGACGATGCTGGCTTTACATAGTTGCGGTCGATTGAATCAATCGTAACTCTTTGTAAGACGGGGCCAAGATTTCACGAAATCACGAACAAATTCATAAACAATACAGAAAGATTTGAGGAAATTTTAATATGCCACGAGTCTTTGTATTATATTACTTTTTAAGTGTGTACGCATGTGGAAGATATTGTACTGTTTTAATGTACTCAATCAAGTTTGTTCAAAAAGGAAATGCAGGACAAAACGGCGTTCCAGACAGGGTCTTATGGGATGCGGGACACATTGGTGATAAACGAAACTGTCCCTTTAAATGAAAGGCAGCTCGAGCTAAAGCCAGGGTAATAAAAATAGTAACATCGCGCCTCGGGACAGAATATTTCTAGATAAAAAAATGCCTATTTATTATTATATTAATAAATTCATTTCTCATCCAATAGATTAACCAGTTGAATAACGCAATATGTTCTTAATCATGTTAATTCAGAGTTTGATCTTTCCTCCAGACGAACTGTATGATTAAGGGAACATGCCTTACGCATGCATCCAACGTCAATTCAAACTTATCTGTCATTAAAAGAAAATCTAAATTCTAAGGTGTAGTTGTCCACACCATTTTCTTGATTATATTTGGTTGTCTTTCTAACGTAAACATCATCGAAATTAAGAAAATACATGAATTTTATACAAGAAGTTCAGGACGCATCAGAGGCAACTTAACAACAACCCTAGCCTAGTTACAAAATGCAGGCCTTCAGAGGATAAATATAACTGTTGAAGATTTTTCGCATTAATTATGCAATGAGAAAAAATAATTTAGACATTTACAAATTACAATGTTGAAGATTAATAGTGTTGCGCAGCGATCAAAAATATTTCAAGATAAAAAAAGAAAGGCTTAAGAATTACACTACTGAAACCACTGTCAGTTCCTCGTTTGAGTCAACCGTGAGCGGACAGTCATTGCTGAACATTAAGTTGATCTCATCAGGTGATTCCTTCTGTAGGCCGTTCGACTTGCAATCGGACGACGAGCTTATCAAGGTAGAATGACAAACTCGTCCTACGATTCCAGGACCGAAGTCCCTTCCCAGTCCTACCTTGTCTTTGGTGATGTAATAGGGAACCTTGGGACCCTTCGAGCCACAGGTTACCTTAAGACCAAGGCTGTTGGTTTGGAAGTGGTCAGGTATTGAACAGAGGCATGACCTTCTGAAGGGTCTCTTCTCATCTCCGACATCCTTCTGTTTCCTTCTCAAGTAATTCAGATGAGTCGACAGTTTCGTGGTTTTCCTGGGCTGGTCGGACAGCTCCGTAGTTCCACCAAGGGATGTGCCCTTTTTATTGATTGGTCGCAAGAGATCGAAGAGAATTAGATTTGTTTGAATCAAATCACTCACAATAGAATGTATTGAGCTTCATATTTATAATTCTATGATGCAATAAATGTGTCTATGTAATAGTAACCAAAGAGTAAATGGTGGGGGATCACCTAAACCAATTTAAACGTAGATTGGTAACCGCTGTAATCTACCAAAATATAGTAGTTGGCATAAGGGCCCATGCAAACCTATATTGGAACCATCCACACAGTCTTACCTGGATTAGCTGGGAAAATATTCACACACTAAAATCTACGATTGTGTCAAGAATTGAAAATAAACTATGCACGACAAACCTCCTTTAGAAAATATGGTGCATCTCCAAGATTTCTGGTTTATGAAGAAGACGATATAAACGTATAAAATTAAACTGGCAGGTGTAGATGCTTATGTGAATCATGGTATTTCCTGATGACACCATAGGAATGAAATGGTAAGAAAAGGAATCGACATCTTAAAACACAACCATTAGAGTAGTGTTCTTTTGACCTAGCGAAATACTTTTGGATGTATCAAAACAGACAACTTGCCTTCCACTAAGACTGAATACCTCACCTTAAGGCAGGATTTCCCTGACCCAGCAAAATACTTTTGGATATCTGATGGCTCTGAAAGATCGTGGCGTTTGGTACACGTACATGACCTTCCAAATGGGTTCCTCTCCTCCAACCTGAGCCTCTTCTTCATCTTGCGACGTGATGATGTTGACGTCCCCTTGGGTTTGGAAAGGGTTCCAGGCCCTCGACGGGTGAAAGAGATCTGTGTCAGTGTGTAAGGAAATAATTGACTTTAATATTAAATGTATAATAAATGGAATGTGTGTTGGCCCCAACCCAATAAAAATATTAAGTATTGTAACCACTATATCAGAGACTTAATTCCCCTCACACAGCAAGAGAATCAGTAAGATTTCCAGTACATTTGCTCGATTATCTTAATCGCAATCTCCTCGCATTACGATTTCAGGTGTTTTATACAATGAGAGGTTGTTGAGAACCTAAGTATTACAGTAGAACCGAATTGTTCTCTCATATGCTGCTATCAAACTGGCACATCAACAATGTCCTAAGTCATGCAGAGAAACTGGTCAAGTCACCATAATAATTACCTCAACTAAATCGGAGTTTGCATTGGTGATGTAATAGGAGTCATCTTTTGACCTTTCTTGACAATGGTCTGTTGTTGATGACTCATCTTCTTCCGAGAAGTTGTCTTCTGCGCTATGTCCATATCCTTCGGAGTCAGATCCTGCATGAAGACTTGAAAGACCGTCTGCCTCACCAGATGAAGTTGAGGAAGTCTCACCGGTGAAAGTGGCAGACCTGTTCTGCAAAGGTGATCCATCGGCTCCATTAGATACAGATCCAAGCGAATCAAAAGAACTATTTGACTCCTGGGTAGTGTCTTGATCACCGAGGTGAACTGTCATTTTTTCTGGTTCAAACTGCCCTCGGGAGTTGTTTTGAAGATTCCTTCGCCTTTCCAACTCTTTACCCTGACATCTCCGTCCAAGCCACAATAGTCTTTTAATTTCTTTTCGTACATTCAAAGGAACGATACAATGCAAGACAACAAATATCATTCCCTGGAAAACTAAGTAGCTCACCAATACCCATTCTTTGTACAGGATTGGTGATAGGGCGTACATATATCCAAACGTAAAGGAAAGGCACAGAAGTACGAAATCAGATATTGTGATCCACACCGGCGCTCTGATCATAAGCCATAATCCTTGGTCATAATCAATTTTCCCTCGTTGAGGGTCTGGTGTTGATAGAAAATTGATCCTTATCAAGAGGTATAAAGTCACGAAGAAAAGTAGAGCCGCTATAGGTAGCACGGCTCCTACCAAGAACCACACACCAAAGAAACACCTGTTAGTAGTGGTTGAAGAAGTGAAGAAAGGAAAATAAAAGAAAGCATTTCCCATTTTAAAAGTAGCGCAAAATATATTTTGAAATGAATTGTCTAAGAAAATCATTTTAAGTCAAATGAATGATCATTGAGTCTGAAGGACAGTAGTCGTTTTCGCAACCCGTCACATAACAAATAACAGCTGGGAAGTCTTTGTCGAAAACTAGTGTACCTTGGCAGCAGTTTCGTCCTAAAATTCGGAGCTGAAGAAAAATTGTCGGTTGGCTAGAGTCCAAAACGAAACTGGTGTTTGATTCAACAATTTCCGACAAAGACTTCTCAGTTGTTCCTTGTCATGAAGAGCATTTGACAATAGTTTGTGTATGTTATTGAGTACGTGGTGCGTCGTCGAACTAAACTCTCTACTCTGCATTTGAAAAAATATAATAAAACGGAAGATAGGGAAGGTATACTAAACCTAACGTTATTCTCACCTGTCTGTGGCAAGATACGTATCTTTAGCACCTATCGATGTCATAACCACTACTGCGGCTGGCAAACCTGTAATTTGAAATTGAAGAAATATTAAAAAAAACGTTTTAATTGTGACTGTGCCTGGCTACACTGAAGAAACTTTCTCCAAGCCGGCCAACGATCTGGCATTGGTCATAACGAAATAGTTGCAGTCGGTCTGGGATTGGCCTATCCCCTATCAATTCACCATAAGTATTTTTCTCCAATTAAATTTTGGCAATTGTCTTTGAGTGCTTATAATGTATCTAGGTGGAATTCCAAACACTGATGAAGAAATATCTCTATTTATATTGTAGAATTCATAATGATAAAAAAGACCCCATTGGCTTCGGAATGCCAACAATAATTATAACACTTCAAATCTGACGTGTTTTTAAGAGTCTCATCGTATAAGAATTGTAAATTAGCACCAAGACCCAGTCACATATAGACGCCGGATCATTCTGTCATTGCCGTGTAGATCCTTGAGCATCCATGTTTAAATGTGAATGGGACTTCGATTGTTACTGTTACTATACTGTAACTACCATCGATACAACGCCAAACACTTCATTATGCAATACTGTATGTTAGGGGAAGGTTGGACATGATAGGTCAAACTTTACTCAGTGAAAAAAAAATCTGTCAAAACCAATTGACTTGACTGTACCTTGTGTCCACAATGTGCCTTTACGTAGGTATGAGAGAGAATCGATTCGAAGGTGTTTCACGAAAGCTAGGTACAAGCTTATACCATGCATGGTAATGAAGCTAGCAGATGACAAGATTGAGTACTGTAAACCAGCCAATAAAGCCATGCACAGCAGAACTTCCGTTTCCGGGCTACTTGTCCAACGGTCAACCGTGAGGACGCAGAGGAAGAAGACATGGAAGCAGATTAAGGAGACGCACTCTCCAATCACGATCAGGCCAAGTAATTTCCGTCTGAGTTTGCTATGGTAACCAGAACAACAATACTTCTGCTACTACTACTACTACTACTACTAGGCCTACAACTAATTTTGATAGGCATTTATTTGGAGAGATTTGAAGACCACCATCATATGCAAGAACTGACTAATATTACTACTCTGGCTTTAGCCCGAGCATGGACGTATGTTCCATGACGAGGGCTGGCCGTTTTCAACGCTTAGTGCATTTTCAAGAAACTTATCCTGGTAGCAAGAAAATGGATCAGGAAATGAATGTTGCTTTTGATATTTTTTAAATAAATGATTAGAAACTTCCTAACAATTATTCTTGACATTTTTGGACGGTAGCTTTGGAACATCCAGCTGGGCCTATCCAAGATGCGGAAGACAATATAACTAAATTGGCGCTCATCAATTTCGGGATAAACTTTTAACAGAAAAGAACCCGATCAATGTCCACATCATTCCTGAAAACCGGCGTTTCTGCATTATTGTGAGAGGCTCGAATCCCTGAATATTTGACGAGACCAAATCATGGATCGAAAATAGGAGTACTGAAAACTTCTGCATTTCTTTCAACATTGTCTCAGTAAGAACAATGCTAAAGAATATCCGATCATGAAATCATTTTGCTATGACATTAAAAAAAAGGAAATATAGAACTTGGAGTCGAGTGTCACATTAGACTTACCGAATGATCACGTATATCAGTAAGGTAAGCGAGATACAGGCGATGGTTACTGCATACCCAATGTAAAGTAACATATTCTGGTTAGGACTCAGCAAAATACGTAGTTCACTCATATTCTGAAAGGAAAGGATTGATAAAAACAGCATTACGCCATAAAAACCGACCTCGATCTGATTTTGTATTATTTTTCTGTTGGAAATGTATTGATACGAATTTGAATATGAATCAGGACCCCGTTGCATAAAAGTTACTAGACCTATTCACGAAAAGAATGGATATCCGCTAAAACAAGGCTCATGCATAATTCATAGCGTCATCCCCCCATCATGCATTGCGCGACTTCGCACGTTATGTCTATGTAAAAATTCTGCGAGTTTCAACTGTCATTGTTTGAAACATTCTTGCACAAAATGTCATGGTTCAATACTCTGCATACTCTACAATGCTAAAGAAAAATATTTGAATTTTTTCCTCTATGAATTTAGAACGGAATTATCCATGACATTTTGAGAAATCTTCACTGGAATACGTAATTAGGTGGGAGTTTTTGTCTCGAAGATCGAAACGTGCAAATATAGATGTTCCCACCAGGCGCTGCACTTTTCAGGGCAGTCTGTATATTGAGCGTGTGTTTACAATGATGACAGCTCAAACTATACACAGGTTTCATAATCTTCACATATAAAGTATCTAATAATCTCACAAACACAGAGGAAATAAGAAAAAAAGGGTAACTTACTTCCTTGGTACTGCTACATGGTAAACAATGATCCACTGAATAGACGAGTGGAGATGAACATACTAATTTCCAATCTAATGATAGCACCATTTATTTCGGTTACTTAAGTAGAGCACACACAACTCCCTGTTTTGGCCACTGAAACAGCACCCCAACAACACGACAGACGATACACAAGACCATGTTCTTTTTCATTACATCCCATAGCGGGATCGCTGAGAAGGCTTACATAATCTCTCCAAACGATGCGGAATTAATGCTGCAGCCGATCTCTTTGTTTATAGTAGAAACCATGTACAGAATATCAATAGGCCAACACGAGTGATTGGGAAGTTGCAAAAACTGTTATGACAAGCTTGATTTATGCATAATGAATAGTAGGGACATGGAGTTAACACTTACAGTAGCTCCATGTTAGGGACTAACTTTTTATACAACCATGGAAGTGGGAGTTGTATACTAGCATATGTGATTTGGATATTATTATGACCCCCGTTATGACCTCAGCTGGCTGCGATATATTGCATGTTTTATAAGTAAACTGAAAATATGTAAGAAAGACAACAATGCAATAAAACATAGGAATACAAGGCTAAATTCGAATAATTTTCCAACCATCATAACAATCACAGGTTTGTCATGGTCATAACAAGACATCATAGATTAGAAGCAAAACAAAAGTTTTGTTATTAAACACTTTATTGCCACTATACCACCCCGCCCCCCGCCCCGGCCTTCTTGCGACTCCATCCTTTTCATTCCATCCCCCAACTTTCGAAGATAATCGTCCATGCAACCATGCCCTATGGATGCAATGCACGCGAACACATGCAGTGATTGTGCCTTTCATCCCCTTTCATACACATTTATTATACATGTGGGTTATTTTAGAAATTGCGTGAAAACAACTAAAAAACGCCTACATGTACATTCATAGTCTATTTTTTATTTGTACAAGAAAAACAACAAAATGTCAACTACACCACAGTTCGTGATGCAACCAATAACCATTCCAAGTACGTATGCATATACGTACGGGATTAACATTAAACGACTGCAATCAAACGAGAGCGACCTTGGAAGACGGCTCAGCGAAGTGCGATAGCCTATTTCCATTCTTTTCGTGAATAGCGGGAAAGCGTTAGTGCGCCAGACTGTTTATACAACAGGCCCTGACCTGTAAAGTAGGTCTTACTTCCAAAGCTTTACCAGTTAGTTTGGCTATGATTGATCGTGCACGGACTTCATGGTTTATGTTTGATTCTGTTCAATACGAAATAAAGTAGCAAAATTAAACGTTGTTATCAATCGTTTAATCGGCAAGCACGTTAATCAAGCTTCAATGGCTTAATTCATTCTTTAATATGTACGATTCTCATCATGAACCCAATATCATGAATATACGATGAATTCATGGCAATAAGCTTAGAGACATTTGATTCATAAGAAATGAAACGGAAATGTTTTATTTATTCCTATAGTATAGTCTATTGAGAATACAACAAAAGAAGAGAAACACAAATGGGAACGAGCAATGCATGGAGTCAGTATGAGCAGTCACATTATATTATTTACCCGATTAAAAGATCGATTATTAGAAGTAGAATTGATCACAGCCCATGCAGCCTGGGTGGTCTGGATGGATGTTGGCACGGATTTGGTCGAAGCTAAAATGTGAATATAAGATTAATATGAAAGTCCCTGCTAATTCAGATGCAATGAGCGGATCCAAAGAAGCATTGAACCCATGAAACAGAGGCTTGAATAATCCGATTTGTACGTATATACACGTGAGATTACGTCGCCCTATTGATACTGTGTTCCAATGTCGAAGGGTAACGTTTTATATTTCTTGCAAATCCGTGTACCTTCAGCAAGTTAATCATAACTGTTCTTTTTGCGTTTAAATGATATATATCTATTTCATTATTAAATTATATGGAGCCGTAATAAAGATCAGCGTTATTGACGCTCTACGTCTTCGTTAGAAATACAACTGAACAAAATTTGTTCAGTTTTATTTATGATACATATTATGATTCTTGGATGAGATGTCGAAATATTAGCGTGTTTTGCTCAGCGGCATACACCGACAGGGGTGCGATGGCAAGCTATGTCTGTGTATTCGATTAACTCTCGTTTATAAACGGTTTCGCAAATACGGGAAAACGCGGCCTTACGTAAAACTGTGCGACATCAGCACAAGGGAACTTCCGCTTCCACACGAACACTTTCGCGGTCATGACTGGCTTTATTCTCGCCAAGGCCGGTTGTAGATCTCAATTTTAAAAGGGAGTTTCCGCACCGCGAGGCAGAGGGCTTTCAGAAACATAGAGAATGTATTATCAACTGTCCTTCATAACAATGAACAACCCAGAAGTCTTTGTCGAAAATTGGTGAATCAAAACAGCAGTTTCGTCCTGGACCCAATAAACTACAAATTTGCAATTTTTCAATTAAGGACGATCTGTTGTCCCGGCTCACCAATTTTCGACAAAGACCTCTCAGCTATCCATTTTAATTTGACTTCCATTGTCAATACATTTGATGGTTTTTTTTATTCGTTCTGCGTGGGAGTGGGAAAACTCGCTTATATCGGTAATGCCGCTGCAACTGTTGTAGCAGCCTGAATTTGGCAAACGAACCTTAAATTGGCCGACCGCGTTGAGGATGTGTTACTATTTCCGCCTCTATCTACACTTGATGAATCTTAGAGGTGGTGGTGGTGATATATTTTTTTACCTAATTGCTAAGAAAGCATGAATGCTTGTAAGCAAGCAAACAGGGGACCGACAGCTTAAGGTCCTTTTCAAGGGACCTGGTAATGATGATTAATGCCTTACCAAATGGCACTAGCTCATCAAGTGGGATTCGAACCCGGGTCACCGGAATCCGAACCACCCGCTCTACCGACTAAGCTATCGAGTCTCATCGGCGACTTCGACGATTTGTTCTTAAAACTTGTAATGTTGCATTCCTCTCGAACATGCAGGTGCGAACTACTGCTTTAACTTGAGGGTTTGTTAAAGTTCGTTACATTCTATGATTTGGTACCTTTTGTCTTTTGGAATGATGTCCCTATTTTTTGCGCATATTCCCCTGCGCGTAGTACTGGTAATCCCCACATAAAATACTTGCGTGCAAGCTGGTCGTTAAAAAAATCTGTTAATTGTTAAGCCGACCCACAATACTTTTATCATTTTTTGAATAAACGAATATGTTAATTTGGTTAATTCACATGGTTTATTTTTTTTTCAATTTCTTGTGAATGGCAACCATACTAGATTGCTTTGCAAGTGATAGTTTGTCCCATTACCAATTTGAAAAAAGATCATTCATATAGCTAACAATTCGTCAACTAGCATTTTTAAAATTTGTTTTTGGATGAACCATCCTGTATAAATTGACTTTCACCGGGGAAGTACTTAACGGTAGGTCTTGCAAATCAAAATTACATACATGTAAATAATATTGACAGTGTCATGTATTGACGATACTTACCTTGGTCACATTGAACACTGGCGTATCCGCTTCTACAATAACCAGCACTGAACTTACGAAGCTGACATGACTTGATCGAACTGGCGGTTTTGACACCTTTACAGTCTAATTCGTCGAAACGGAAAGGATCGGTCAGGTCGCCATAGCGATCGTCGTCGAAGAAGGTGATGTTATTTTTATCATGGTATCCGAGCAAGCTACAAACAAGAGCAGACGTGGCAATGTTCCAAGGTTTCGAAGCACAGATCGAACCCCAGGATCCATCGTAAAAGATTTCAACGCGACCTTCGAAAGATTCTTGACCAGCAACGAGGCGAATATTGACTGGATCATCTAGGAGAAAAAAATACTAGCTCAATGGCAATGAAATCAAATTTCTTGAATTGCTTTATAAATGTTATGTTCAGTGTGTCTTATGCGTTTCTGTAAGAGTAATTAGCATAACTTTACGTCACAGTTTGGTTTGTACATAATTATTATTTATAGGGAACAATGGTAGGTCGTCTTTACCTAGGTTGTACAAGAATTGACCATGAAGAAATAGGTAGACTAAAAACAATAACAATTACTTTCAAATGAGCTACTGGAATTTAAAGGTATTTTTATAGACATTATAAAGCATCGATTATCACATTCATTTATTGTCATAAGGATATAGAACGTTAGAGGGTGTTCCACAAACCTGTCTCACAAGATATTGCTGCTGCACCATACAGAGAACTACACGTCCCTTCTTTAGAACGCAACATTCTACAGCTAGTAACTTTGTCTTCTGACCCAGTACAATCCAAATAGTCAAAGAATGGGTCTCTGTCGTCACTGCTGGAAAATACACTGCCGTCCTGGACAAGAGCGAATGACCGTTCATATCCAAGTGATTGGCAGAAGACGTCAGCCTCCTGAAAAGTCGTTTCCTCACCGCAGAGTTTTCGCCAGACACCATCCACGAGGAACTCCATTTGACCTTCATGGGTACCTTTACCTCCGGCCAGCCTGACGTCGACTTCTAATGCTGATTCTGATGAAGAACCATTTTGCGTTACGAATTATTCCAGGACAGACTACTTTTCGACCGCTTTTATGTCAGGAGTTATCAGATGAAAATGAGTATCAATTTTAATCATAATTATACACCATAGCGCATGTCACAGTGTGGAGAAGTAAGAAATGGTGTGAATGAAAAATGTACAGGAGAGTGTATGATGGGGGGACCTAAAGCTACGCACTTTGTTTTCAAACGATAAAACTATGCCAATTTCAATATTTGAACAAATTATCTTTCACCAATTTGTGGCAAATATTCTAAAGATCATTAACCATGAAGAAAATAACGCAAAAATCACGTAATACGAAAATCCCGCCGTGTTTTCCGAACCCCTCTTGATTACGCCATCCGATGTAGAAGGGGTCCTAAAGCTACGCACTCGATTTATCATGCAAAAAAATAGTATTTCCTGTGCCTCAACTTCAAAAATATGTTCACATTATTATAGGATATATGAAATTTAAGTGAATATAACTCCGAAATTCCAATCAGTTGTTGGTTTTACTCTGCATTTAGAGATTTATTGCAGCCTCTGTTGAAAAAAAATGAATAGGTATTGTTCGTCACTCTGCAGTCACAGTTCCACACACAGAGTGCGCATTTGCCATTGAAAACTGCATGCGCGATGAGTGGTGCGTAGCTTTAGGACCCCCTAC